>NW_010363902.1:169443-193333 GCF_000414095.1 Morus notabilis | reverse complement strand
ATTAATTAATTCTATTAATTCCAATAGTTACTCCATTATAAACTTAGAATTGAACTCTCGAAATTATAGACATTAATTACTTCTAAATTGTGAAGTGTCCATTTGATATAGTCATTGCATATAGATCAATTCTCCATAAATAATTCATAATTAGAGCCAGGCAGAATTCGTTAACCTCTCTAATTATATCTTCATCCTTGAGTACCATTGATTCTCTAATGGATAGTGCTTCATAAAACACATTCATGAACCAGAGCACTCTTACTAATCCAAGTACCGAATCAACACTCAAGAGAATTATTTATTTACTTTTTTCTCAAGAATGAATGGATTTCATCTCGTATAATAACATTCCTAGCTACCTATTTCATCATGTCTCCAAAATACAAGGAATAGGATTCAGGGTCTCGGAATCCGTACCGAGTAAATCAAAAGACAAATCCATAAGATCATTCTATATATGACCATCGGTAGACTCAATTAGAATTTCTATGCTTAACGGAAATTATTAGAAATTCATATTGTGTATGTGTCCCTGTTCCACGCAATCTCATTATGCAAAATGCACTCATTCAATATCTCACCATATTAATAGTGCGGATAGCACCATTCCATTCTAAATGGGAATGACATGTATTAATAATGTTTTAATTAAAGATTTTGAACTTTAATTAAATTCATTATGAACAACGTTTTTTCTTATTATCCTTAAATATTATCCTCTCGTATATAACACTTATATACAATGTTTAAGGTTTTAAAAATAATCACGGAATTTTCATTTGATATTCATAAAATATTCATAAGTATATGCACATAAAATGATGAATAAACTCTTTTATTAATTAAATAATAAATATCCTATTACAGCTCCTTCTTCTAAGACACTATTCCCAACACAAGAAACATTCGAGGTCAAAGAACTCAACATATCACCTTAATCGGCTGCTAGGTATAATTCCTAATTGAGTTCTTAATTAATAAATTAATGTGATTAATTTATTCGTACATAAATTAATATAATCTATAGAGTATCTCAAAGGTTTTATGAAAATTTTTGTTATACACAATCCACTATACACACGCTTCCGCATCCAAAATCGTTTGAGAAACAAACATTCAGCTCCCGATGTACTATGCGAGCAAGAGGCTCCTTGACGCGGAGACAAGATATCCCGAAACTAAAAAATTAGCCCTCGCCCAGGTGGTGACATTGAGGAAGCTCCACCACTACTTTCAAGTACATGTAATAAAGGTGTTGACGAACCATCCCCTAAAGGCAAGTGCTCCAAAAGCCTGAGACGTCCGGCTGACTCTTAAAATGGTCAGCTGACTTTGTGGTTAAATTCTCACACGGACCAGCTGTGAAGGTAGAGGACAATGGTAAAAAAGAAATAAGGTGGAAACTCTACATGGACAGATCCACAAACAAAAATGGATTAGGACCAGGGATCATACTGATAAGCACAGAAGGACACAAAATTACAGTTGCAATGCGCTTCAAGTTTAAGGCCTCGAATAATGAAGCAGAGTATGAAGCGCTAATTGCATGATTGCGATTAGCAAGTCATCTAAAGCTCGAGAACATTGAGATCTATAGCGACTCACAGTTAGTTGGCTGCCAGATAAAAGAGGAATACCGAGTGCGGGGTGAAAAAATGGGACTTTACCTGAGGAAAGCCAAGGAAGATCTGGTCAAGTTCAAAAAATATGAAATACAACAAGTCCCAAGGGAAGAGAATTCAAACATTGATGCCTTAGCAAAGTTGGCTTCCTCAAAAGACTCAGAATTGCTAGGGATCAGTCTCGTAGATGAACTCGAGCAGCCTTCCATCGAAGAAGTAGAAATGGTTCTGTCGATCCAAAACTGTGAGAACTGGATGACCACAATTATTAAGTACCTACTGAATGTCGAGCTGCCCAGTGACAGAGACGAGGCTAGAAGAATTAGGTACAGAGTTGCTAGATACCTATTGTGTGATGGTTTGCTATACCGACGAGGCTTCTCGACGCCTCTCCAAATGTTCTTAGATGATACTGAAGCCAAAGAAGTCCTTCGGGAGATCTATGAAGGAGTGTGTGGTAATCAAGCTGGGGGCAATCATTAGCTCTTAAGGTTTGAGGCAAGGGTACTACTAGCCTACGCTTAAAAAGGATGCGTACCAATACGCTCGGCGTTAAGATAAGTGCCAGCGTTATACAACAATTCCTAGAGCACCCCCAGAGAACCTAACTTCCATTCTTAGCCCGTGGTCATTTGCCAAGTGGGGGATACACCAGATCGAACCTTTGCATGTAACACCAAGAGGTTTCAAATGGGCCATCGTTGCTTTGGACAATTATACGAAGTGGGTTGAAGTTAAGGCTCTAATAACGTCGAGTAGGACATCGCCAATCCATCTGAAACTATATTATCTGCAAGTTTGGAGTTCCACATTCCCTAGTCTTTGATATTGCAAGGCAGTTTGATAACTCAGCAACAAGGAAGTTTTGCGACGACCTTAACATTCATAAGGATTTTGTAGTGCCAATCCATCCACAGTCCAATAGGCAATTCGAAGCCGTCAATAAGATCCTGAAGTACACCCTGAAGAAGAAGCTCGATGATCTAAAAGGAAAATGGATGGAAGAGCTCCCAAAAGTCCTATACGCTTATAGAATGACGAGCTGAACTACTACGGGGGAAACTCCATTCTCCATGACATACGGCACCAAAGTAGTTGTCCCAGTTGAGATTAAGACGCTGACCCTAAGACTAGTAGCTTATGATGAAAATGCAAATGTCAAGGCGATGAACGCAGAGCTTGACTTGTTGGAAGAAAGAAGGCTCGACTCCCAACTTTGACTTGCCGCATATCAGCAGAAGACAACGCGCTACTACAATAAAAAATTAAAGTAGAGAAGGTTTGTCCCAAGGGACTTGGTTTTAAAATAGATTACTTAAAGTACCAAACCCAAAAACACTGGTACTCTGGGTCCAATAAGGGAAGGACCCCACTGCATAAGGGAGATGCTGTGCTGAGGAACTTACATTCTGGAAAGCCTCATCGACAGGAAAATTCAGCATTTGTGGAATGCTAAGTAGCTAAAATTGTATTATCAATGATTTGTTATTTAATTCATTTGACTATTTTGATTATTGTTGGCTGTATTGTTTAGATATTTCATAGGATTAAATAAAATACAGTGGCTTCATTCATGCTACATCAACTTTTCTACTTGTGTTCAACAATACCTAAATGAGGTAGACCCCTAATACAATATGTCTGCCTATAAACCAAGGTTTTTAGCCTGACATGGGGGCAGGAAGTGGTCTACAGACAAGTATGATAAACTAAAGTACCTACGTCCTACATTCTACACTCAAAGTATTTGACACAAGTCCAAAGAACTTATACCGCCAACTCCTCCTCCAAGGAGAGGTATTCACACTTAGCAGACAAAAATTTGCTAAGTCTAATAAGAGTTTTAAGTCGAAAAGGAATTAAATCGCCGAACCCTATAAGAAGGCAAGGCAATCATACTTAGAAGATTTTTATGAACTAAGAGCCCCAAGGGGCCTGAATAGCCTGAAGAACCTCTAAGGAGGAAAGGCTAAATAAAAAAAATAAACAAGTAGCAAGAGAGAAATTCTACAAAGAATATACATTCAACCATCCACAGGAAATTTTGTCAGAAATGAGAAATATATAGAAGAAATGAGGAAGTTCACTTCATAAAAGGATATATGAAAATTGGGCCGACAACCCATTGTCTTTACAATACCCAAAATAAATAAATAAATAATCCTCGGTACCCTCGCCGCTACCATAAGCCTTCATCTGGAGAAGCCCCGTCGTTTGTTGAGGAAGAAGGGCCTTTCCGCCTGAAGAGGAAAGTTATGTCCAAGTCAGGGTATTGAGCTTTGATTCGCTCAACAACCTACTTCCCTGCATATTGAATGATGATAGTGCGGATTTCTCTGAATTTTTCTGAATCCTTATAGTCCTCAACTGTATGAGTACCGATGTCTGCAATTATCTCTTAAAATTCATCAGAAGCCATGTATTCCTTGATCGCAGCATCGACACTAGCCTTCTTTCCCTCCTCATAGCCCTCAAGTCAGCCCTCTATCAGATACTTCTCCTTCGCCTTTTCCACCTCAGCTTCGAGCTCCTTGATCCGCTGCTAACACCTTGTGGCTCGCTGCTGAGACTCCTTAGCCCTTTTTACCGCGACATCACAAGCCCCCTTGGCTTTGTCCTTATTTTTTTGCGCTGAGTCAGCTTTGAGCTTTGCAGTGTCGAGGAGAGCCTAGAGGCTTGACTCAATGTCAAGCATGTCTTTGCTCTTCTCATCAATTTCAGAAGAGAGAGGACGAGTGCCTGAAAGAAGAAACTAAATATTAGAGAGAGCTTATAATGGAAAAAAGGAATGAGGCTACTATTGGGAATGGTGTCCTAAAAGCATGAGATGTAATAGGATATTTATTACTTATTTAATAAAAGAGTTTATTCTTATTTTATGTGCATATATTTATAAATATTGTATGAAATCAATGAAAATTTTGTGATTATTTATGTGACCTTAAACATTGTATACAAGTGTTATATACGGGAGGATAATATTTAAGGATAATAATGAAAATGAGGTTCGTAATAAATTTAATTAAAATTAAGAATCTTTAATTAAAACATTATAAATACATGTCATTCCCATTTAGAATAAAACAGTGGTATCCGCATTGTTAATATGGTGAGATATTGAATGAGTGTATTTCGCATAATGAGATTATATGGAACTAGGACACATACACAATATAAATTTCTGATAATTTCCGTTAAGTATAGGAATTCTAATTGAGTCTATCAATTGTCATATATGGAATGATCTTAATCCTGAGTTCTTAGCAGACTCATATTTGTGGATTTGTGTCTTATGATTTACTTGGTATGGATTTTGAGATCCTAAATCCTATTCCTTGCATTTTGGAGATATAATGAAGTAGGTAGCTAGGAATTTTATTACACGAGAAAGAATCCATTCCCCCTTCAAAAAGAAGTTGATAAATAATTTTCTTGAGGGTTGATTCAGTACTTGAATAAGTAACAAGCTCATATTCATGAATGACTTTTGTGAATACACTATTCATTAGAGAATCAATGGTACTCAAGGATAAAGATGTAATTAAAGAGGTTAGTGGATTTTACCTAGCTCTAATTATGAATTATTTATGGAGGATTGATCTATATATAGTCACTATATCAAATGGACAGTTCACAATTTAGAAGTAATTTATGTCTATAATTACGAGAGTGCAATTCTAAGTTTATAGTGGAGTAACTATTAGAATTAATAAGATTAATTAATTAATTAAAGTGTTTAATTAATTATTCATTGTATTGGAGCTCAAAATTATAAGTCCATGAGTCTCCGCGTCGTCTTTGTAATTCTACAAGACACTAAGGGTAAAATGGGAATTTAAGAATGACAGAATTCTAAAATTAAACACTCAAGAATAATTAGTTGAGAATTAATTATTATTTAAATAATGTGATTTTTAAATTTAAATTTGGGATGACTTATGTGAAGGTGTTCACATAGTGTAAACGCGAGACACAGTGTTAACATACAATGTGAACACATATGAAATTATCCATTTAAACTTATTTGATAAGTTGTTCAATTTGAAATTCAAATTGTTTTAAGTTTGAATTAAAATTTGAATTTGAATTTGAGTCAAAATTGGATTGTTGGATAAATACAAAATCTTGCCCTATCCCCTGCAGATAATGGCACCTACCACAGGGATTTTATCCCTTAAGGTGGCCGGCCATTAATGGATAAAGGAAGGGAGAATTTGTTCCAAATTTAAAGGGGAGATAATTGATAAACCCTATCTTGGAGATAAAGATGGAACTCCTTCTAGGAATCTGACTACAACTCTATAAATATGAGAATTACAATTTTCTCCCTAAAAAACTTAGTGGCTAAATTTTATAGAGAGTGAGAAGGAAAAATTTTCTCCAAAAATTTCACGTCATGCATGCGTTGGTGTTCGTGGAAAATTTGAATGTTTTATTACTAATCTTGTTTTGTCTCAGGTGTGTCCACACATACGTATTGGTGGATTCTAGGAATTGGTGAGGAAGACTTTAGTTTTCTAAAGTAGCTTTGGAGCAAGGAACGTTCGAAGTCAAAGAAGTCAAGATATCATCCAAATCGGCTGCTAGGTATAATTCCTAATCGAGTTCTTAATAAATAAATTAATGTGATTAATTTATTGGTGCATAAATTAATATAATCTATAGAGTATCTCAAAAGTTTTATGAAAATTTTTGTTATACATGATCCACTACTCTCACGCTTCAGCATCCGTATTCGATTCGGAAACCAACAGCTATGTGGTCGAAGCTTAGATAAATCTGAAGGGACATTTTCTTCCTTTGATAGTTGTACAATGGGGAAGCAACTGCAGTAGTCCAGTCCTTGTCAAAGAAAGTCTTGTCCAAGGCCTGGAAGATGAGGGAAAACCTGGGTGGAAGGTCGAAGGCAACCTCGATCTGATCATCAGAAATGTCAGACACTAGAAACTGGGGGTCTGCAACCTTCACCGCTGAGAGAAGGAGGCGTTTAGTAGTCGCAGGCCTCGGCAGGGAATCAGGCACCTCCAATGGTGCCAGAGCAGAGGTTAAGGACTTCTTATTTGCCTTCTTCTTTTTTGTCCTCATCACCTCAGCTTTTGAGTGGGAGGCCTGTCGTGGTTACCTGGAAGACGATGCATCCCTCTTCTTTCTCTTCCCCTTTGGGGGTGCACTAGAGCTCCGGTTGGGCACTTCAGGGAGGTCCGGATCAAGTTCATCTATCTCTGAAACATAAGCCAAGATATTTATACTTGAAAGAAAAATAGTGCAAATATTCAAGGTTCGGCGATAAAAGAGAGGGAGCATACCCTTGGCACTGAGTTGGAAAAACTCTTGAACTGCTTGAGGGTCACGAGGGTTAGGAAGAGAGAGTAAACTGCCCGACTCTCTGAGGTTTTTCTCAGTCAGGAGAGTGTCAATGTGTCGATAACTCTTCAAGATTTGAAATGCCGAAAGCACTCTCTCCTTCCTATTGCTAAAAAGTTTGGGGCGATTTTGGGAGACTGCACAAAAAGCAGAACATAAAAAATATATTATAATGAAAGCATAAGCGACAAAGAAAGATGATAGGAAAGTGCTCACTTAGTCTCCCAAATGAAGTATGTACCCCTCAACACCTAGGCTTATAGCCAGTGGGGTGGGGCTTGAAAGGGCCCTTGACCATAAAAAATATGGGGTTCCAAGCATGGGGCAACAAGGGAACCCCCTAATCAGTTTACCTAAAATGGGCTTGGATCGCCCATGACTACCCAAAACACACCACCCTTTGCTCTTGGCGACGTGGCTTAACTTATATACATACAAAAATTCATCGAGCAATAGCTCCAAGTCAAACCGCTGATGTCATAGAACCCATATACTAGCGAAGCAGTATCAAAAATTTGGTGACAGCTGAGTGGGGGAGATACCATGTAAATGGGAAAAATCCTTTACTAAGGGATGAAGAGGATGAGTCATCCCTGCAGTAAAAGCTCGGGTACATACGGAGAGATACCCAGGAGGGGGAAGGCTAGCCCTAAAATTTACATCTGGGAGAAGGTACTCAAACCATCTCCCGTCAATGCGCCCGTCCTTGTATGCTTGAATGATGTCCCGATTGTGAGTCGTCGACCCTGTAGAATCGGCGGTGAAAGAAGGCCTATATGAGTCACCGCTCATTGTGGCCAAAGGGGCGTTGGGGAGGGAAGCGGAGACACCACAGATGGTCCATCCTACCATGGTGACATCCTAACTGTTGTCACCCTCAACCATGTGGTCGACGTTGTGAATATCACCCTTAGCATCGGCCATATACTCATCAACTTCCCTCAGGATGGAATCAACATTTGACGAGGATGAGGTCCGTGAGGGTTTGGCAGTTGAGGAAGGATCCAGCCTCGCGACGGATGTAGAAGGACCCTCTCGATGACTAGATGGTTTGGGAGCCATTGTTCTGGTAGAAAAAAGAGGAAAAAGCTGACTTAAAACCCTATAAATCAAAAGAGGAAAGAGGGAAATAAACAGAAGACTTCTAAGGAAGACTACATGAAGCTACTTAATGCCTATGAACGCCGAGTACTCATTAAGATGTCGAATGTTCATAGCAAATTAAAGGTCGAGCGTTCAAATGAAACCCTAGGGAAGGGGATCATTCTCAAGGAAGCTAACTTAGAGAGGTAGAATAGAAAAATATGCACCAAAAGCTTGAGACATCCCAGAGGAATGCCTCGACCTGGGGGCAAATGTTGTGGGGAAATTATCTGCTTTTCAGATTTTGAAGTTCAGATGTTTCAAAGATGACTGCTTGTGGTAACGGGAGAGATGACGTGCAAATAAAGTTTTCTCCACTTCCGCATTTTTTCAAAATAATCTTTAAAGAAACGCTTAGTAACAACAAGCTTGGAAAAATCTCACACTCCACATCAGTCACTAGATGAACACCATGTGCCACAGCTGGAGGATTAATGGCCATGCCAACTCAGCATAAAATGTTTGCAAAATGGAACTTGGTAGAGGCCTACTACAAGATAAAGCAGGAAGTCGACCATACAGAGGACTGGAGATGGGCAAGAGGTTGACTATACAGAGGCATCAAGATAGACGAGAAGTTGACTGCTCCAGATATACGTAGGTGGAGATGTCTTGATAAGCACCTGAGGAGCTGATTGCACGCAACCTGAGGAAAAACTGAACCAGCAGGATATCTTATGTGACTTGTAAGCAAGCAAAATTGGTAGGGGACAAGAGAAAGACGACTGTTGGTGGGGAAAGTTAGTGGGACAATGTGATAGAGGGTAACGATAAAATGTAATCAGAGATAAAATGTAATGACTGGCTGAACTCTCAGTGATGAGACAATGTGATAGAGGGTAACGATAAAATGTAATGACTGGCTGAACTCTCAGTGATGAGACAATGTGATAGAGGGTAACGATAAAATGTAATGATTGAAGTGGCAAAGTTGGTGGGGAAAATTGGAATGACTGGCTGAACTCTCAGTGATTAGAGATCGCTGTTTTGAGATTTGGTGAAGCTGTCTTGGAATTCAATTAGGAATTGGACATGGGCAATATGATGTATAAATATGAGGACAATGGACTATAATGGGGGTTTTGAATTCTCTTTCTCATGTTGTAATATTTTCTCAAGAACATAGTGAAATTCTCTCCCTCAGTGGACGTAACTCTTGACGAAAAGCGTGAACCACTATCAATCTCTGTGTTAATCTTCTTCTTAATCGATATTTGATCACGTTTTTAACCATTTGAACCACACAAACCCATCTGAGATTTATTATAAATCTGTTAGACAAATTTTCACCATCAACATTATTCATGGTTAATTCCTTGCTTTTAATTAAACTCATTATTATTTAATTTACTTGGTGCAAATTAATTTATTTACAAAATAAGGAGCTTTCTACCTCACTATGGTGTCTTCCACCTCCTACTATTTCCTTTAGTCAAGCATTAGTTACCTATACCTCGCTCATGTATATGCAGGTTGCTACAGCAATGGAAGACTAACTAACCTATACTTTTTCACCAAATTAATTAAACATGAAAGGGATTGGTAGCACTAAGAAATAAACGAGAGCAAAAAAAAAATAAGAATATGTACACCGAAGACATGCTTATATTGTTGAGTGATTATAAAAGCAACTCAAATCAATAGAGCTTTATTAACACACACGCAAGTACGCTTTTCATAGTGTTGTAGAAACACAGTGAAGCGATAACCAAATTAAAAGATTTCAATATCAGTTTTCTATCTCTGCGCCACGATATCCTCGACCGCTACGGCTAGGCGTGTCATGTCCTGGACGGCCATGGCCGGGCATGTCTGATCTCATGCGCCTAGGGCCTGGCATGAGTACGGATCCTTTGTCGCCATGGCCAAGCATGTCATGTCCTAGACCACCACGGCCAGGCATGTCGGATCCAATGTGGCCATGGCCTGGCATAACGGATCTTGTGCGGCCACATACTTGCATGATGCGGTGGCTAGTACTCCCATGTTCATGTCCATGCCGGCGGCCACTTGAACGGTCATAATTAGCCTCCTCCGGATTACCTGCTCGTCCTGTCTTTGAAACAACAAAGAAATTAAGTGTTTATTTATTTTTTTGTTTATAATGTGCATTGTGTATCAATATAATGTGCATACTATGGACTTGGCTCCAGTGTCCCCATACTCCTATCCTATTAATAAATATTATGTCACATTAAATGTCAATTAAAAAACTTATCATGTCATATCTATTAAAAATTATGTCACTTTGAGAAATTATAATTGATGCGGCATGATATCATTGAGGACAGAAGAGGGGACATATTAGCCAAATTATATTACTTAATCACAATGAATTGTTAAACGTACATGTATTAAATATATTTTCATTTCCATATTCTTATGTGTCAAATCAATTAAACAATGTATATGAGAGACATCACATTAATTATACAAAATACATCTTGTACCACAATATTATATGCCCCTAATTCGAACAATGTATTTTTTCCCAAAATGTATTCAGTATATATCTTAAACTTTATTCGTATAGACTATGCCACAGTGGAGAGACGTTAAGACTACTAGAATTAAACCGATCTCAATATAATATGAACAAGATCAAAATATTAATTTAGTCATAAATCTGAAAGTACTATAAAACATATTTGGTATTTATGCATGCTCTCATTGGCAAGGAAGATCACTTCCTTTGGTAGGCAGCATAAGAACGTCGCCCATGGTCGCCAGAAAACGCCGATTATTGGTTGGAAGTGAGTGGAGAACCTGCAGACAAAAACGAAGGTTGCCAAGGTGCTCTTGAGCTCCTCTTCTTCCTCTCTTCCAGAAATGTTCAGCAACACACGATAGCCACACTAAAAACAAGAGAGTGTGTTGCTCATATAAAACCAAATGGGCCTATTGGGCCTATTTCACCAACACAAAATTAGAGAGGTATTTGATCCAATGAACTGACCGATATTATTGTGATATAAAAAGAGTTTATAGGATTCAAGCTAATCAATAAATTGAGTGTCCAACCCATTATGAATCGGTATTTAGCATACATGCATTTGTTAATTAACGTTAACATAGTTATCCATAACATGCTTTAATTTATAATAGAGTGAATTATTATGATTATGGAACTTTACATAAAATATATTCCAATAATCTCTTACTTAGACAACATAATCATACAACAGCAACAACATTCACTCTATCATAGAACAACTATCAACAAGAATCTCATAAAATAACCATATAACTGAAACAATCATGCATAATATAGTATCGACAGGATACAATCATTATACATAATCAAGCACTAGAGATTCATGAAAGCATGTTGACAACTTGAACATATGGATCGAAAAACAACACACATATTTAGACTTATAACCGGATGTCTCTTTTTTTAATATATCACTTTAGCAACCAAACTTGTGCCAACACAACATTACACGTAAAGTGACAGATCCATAAACATGCATGTATTATATGGGGCATAAGTAATTCTTATCAATAACAACATGCCACGCATAAATGGCAGTAAAGTCTCACTAACTCAATATATCTATGGGCTCCTTACAGTCTCGAGTAGGATCGTGTTCTTAAAACACCTAATAGGTATGCCCTTAGTGGATCTACCAACATGTTGTTTGTAGGTGTGTTTTCAATAACAAAGAGGCTTTTTACACTTTCTCTTTCATAAAATAGAACACAACATCAACACACCTTTGTGAAGAATGCTCCTAGTGTTCTAAGAGAAAGACACTATTGTGGAACTTTCACAGCATGGTTTTAGCGGTCCAGAAATGGAGTCCAGCCTCACAACACGCCACATACTCTGCATCATAGTCCAGGGTGCTACAAGTGTCTACTTGACACTTTTCAACAAGGTGGCTCCTTCTATCGTAAAAGACATATTCAAACATGGATATTATATCATCTATGCAGCTTGCATAATCGGCATCACAAAATCTAACTAAAATAAAGTGTTAGTTCGCCGATACCTATCTATCTAGTACTCTCATTTCCAGTTAACTTAGTTTTGGGTACACTAATTTCCCAAAATCTAATAACAATAACAATGATAACTCAAATACCAAATTTGAACGTCAATGACAAACATAACAAAATAGACGTGTGCATACTTGAGTATAACCAGACTGCCAAACAAAAGCATAAGAGACAATTTTATCTTATCTCTGTTACTATCACCATAAGGACATTAGCTTTTGAGCGTATGTCACTTTTCACTATCAATGCTTTTCTAGGAAAATAAAAATGCATACTGAACCTATTAAAAAACAAGAGGAATATAAGTTCTCTATGTAATATCTAAGAAATTCATTAGTATAAATCTCGAAATTCTTGTCACACTTTTGAATTATAGTAGTGTAACTATGTGAAGTAAATTAATGCAGGATATTTTATCACAATTTTATTCAATTGTTAACATTATGTCAAGTATGGTTTCATGATTTGTTATGATGAAATTTCAGAACAAGGATTCTATAAATTTTGACATGATTATGCAAGATAAGAAAGGTCTCCATGAAAATAACAGAAATTTCAATATTTGTTAAAATGACGAATCAGTTCAGAAAGTGAAATGCTAATAGAAAAATTTATGATAGATAATAGAGTAGCTCAAGAAAATATCTAGGATTAGTTGTTTCTCTGTTACAACGAATTTAAGAGACAAAAAAATTTAATCACGCCAAGCACATATCATACAGTAGGTAGAAGTTAGAAATTACTGTTAGTGTAAGATTACACTGTTAGAACTTTGCGACAGAAAAAGTTATCAAATGATTTGATGACATCAAATCAATAGATTACCGAAATAGGATTTTAGGGCAAATCTAATCCAATGGTCAAGAATTAAAGAGAAATGAGATCTAAGGATTAGGATTGATGATGGTGGCCGAATGTCTCAATTGAAGGAAAAGGAAAATTGCTCTCATGTTTTATGTAAGGTAGACATATATTAGTATAAAGTGTGGTAGGATTTTATGAGATGTGACCATTAGAGTACAAGTACCATATATTTTATTTCTATGTAAAAAGTGAAATGACCAAAGTATGATAAAAAAAAATTAGAATTGTACAAAGTATTAATTGGATAAGACTAAAGGCTATATGCTATGTTATAGTATCATTTGACTTGGTAGAGCAAAAGTTTGCATGAAAACCTTCTTTAGTGACCATGAATTCTTAAGGGATATTTGGAGCAAAATTTCTTTTGCCTATAGGTCCTCACAAGTTTGTTCTATAAATACCTAAGGGAGTACATTTTTAATGGCCAACTTTCATCATCATCTACCAAAGCTACAAGACATATAGGTACAATGCCCATACCCTAAGAACAATTCTTGACACGTTTATCACCAAATATTCTACCAAAAGACATGCTAAAAAGTTTGATACGATCAGCCCCTTTACCGGCTGGATTTGTCCTTCAAAAATGGCACAAAAGTCTACATTTAGTCCCTTGAATGATAGGTCTATAAATAACTTGGGTGGAAATTCATTCCCTACAAGCTTCCAAGGAATTTTTCTCTTCCCATTGTTGCCATCAATACCCAGCCTTTGCCGCTCCAAAATTAGCCCAAATAAAGCTTAGGAAGTTCACTCAAATCAAGAACACGGAGAGTACAAAGTTTAGGAGTTCTTTTGGGTAAGATTTCTAAGCTTACTCTTCGGTTTTGCTCAAAGATTTCTAAGGTTTAAAACTATCTCTAAAAAATTTAGTTCTTTGGTCTTAGTGAGTGTTTGAGCTTGTGAGGGCTGGGTGACAAAGAGGAGGAACAACAAAGACAAGGTAAAAGTCACAAATTTATAAGAAAACTAAAGTTAGGATTTTTCTACTAAGTAAAAAAAATGTTATATTCTTAGAAAATTTCTTATAGTTATGTTTTGTGTATTTAAAGTAGAAACATGATTAGTATATGGTATGTAGTGTGGAAAGAAGACTGTGGTTGATGATTAAAGAAAAAGGAACAAAAAAGTTTTATTTTAAGTTTGCTAAACTAGTTTTTATCAAAAAAAAAATGTATACTTTAAGCAATATGGCATAAATTTTTAGCTTTGTATGAAATGAAATTGTTGGGATCTTTGGATTAGCATTATTTCACAAATTGAAAGGTTTGATTTTGGGTTTGATATGGAGATTGTTTGCAGAATTGAATTGATTTGGAGATTGATTTACTACAGGAATCCAGTTTAAAAAGTTTCAGATTTGATTGGATTTTAACTTTTAGCATTATTTTGGGCATGATTTGATGAAGATATGATTGAAAATTGAATGGCAGCAGTGAATTTTTTTTTTTTTTTTAAGTTTTTAATTTTTAGGAAACTGTTTCAAGACAATCAATTCGAATTGATTTGGTTACATTCAACTTTTTGTTGTTTTGGTAAGTTAAAATTTGATAAGATGTTTGATGTGGAAAGAGAGATTTTGCTCTGCTGTATAAAATGTCAAGGTTCATGGAGTATTCGACTAGAAACGTGCTCCACTAAAATGGAGATATCAAGAATCAGGGGGAAAACTGACTTCAACCTATTAGGAATGGTGTCCTAGAAGCATGAAAAGTAATAAGATATTTATTGTTTATTTAATAAAAGAGTTTATACATTATTTTATGTGCATAAATTTATGAATATTTTATGAATATCATTAAAAATTTCATGATTATTTATGTGACCTTAAACATTGTATACAAGTGTTATATACGAGAGGATAATCTTTAAGGCTAATAATCAAAACGATGTTCGTAATGAATTTAATTAAAGTTCAGAATCTTTAATTAAAACATTATTAATACATGTCATTCCCATTTAGAATGGAATATTGTTATCCGCACTGTTAATATGGTGAGATATTGAATGAATGTATTTCAAAAAATGAGATCATGTGGAATAGGGACACGGACGCAATATGAATTTTTGATAATTTCTGTTAAAGTATAGAAATTCTAATTGAGTGTACCGATGGTCATATATGAAACGATCTTAATCCTGAGTTTTTAGCATACTCCAATTTATAGATTTGTATCTTTCGATTTATTCTATACAGATTCTGAGATCTTAAATCCTATTTCTTGTATTTTGGAGACATGATGAAGTAGGTATCTGAGAATGTTATTATACGAGATTGAATCTATTCCATCTTGAGAAAGAAGTAGATACATAATTCTCTTGAGGGTTGATTCGGTACTAGGACCAGTAGGAACTCCGACTCATGAATTTATTTTATGAATCACTGTCCATTAGAGAATCAATGGTACTCAAGGATAAAGATGTAATTAGAGAGATTAATGAATTTCATCTAGCTCTAATTATGAATTATTTATAAATGATTGATCTATATGCAGTGTATACATCAAACGGACACTTCACAATTTAGAAATAACTTATGTCTATAATTACGAGAGTGCAATTCCAAGTTTATAGTGGAGTAACTATTAGAATTTATAGAATTAATAATTAATTAAAGTGTTTAATTAATTATTAATTTTCTTGGAGCTCGAAATTATAGGTCTATGAGTCCCCGCGTCGTCCTTGTATTTCTACAAGACACTAAGGGCAAAATAGAAATATGAAATTATAAAAATAAAATATTCAAGCATAATTAATTGAGAATTAATTATAAATTAAATAATGTGATTATTTAAGTTTAAGTTTAAATTTAAATTTTGAAACACACATGTGAAGGTGTTCACATAGTGTGAATGCACAGCATAGTGTGAATCCCTTTAGGATTCAACTTGCTTGCTCCTTGTTATCTAATTAACTTATTTGATAAGTTGTTCATTTTGAAATTCAAATTGTTTTAAGTTTGACTTAAATTGGAATTTGAATTTAAGTTAAAAATTGGACTGCGTGATAAAATCATTCCCTAGTCTTTATCTGCAAAATTGCGCCTACCACAGTGGTGGCCAGCCATATTGGATAAGGGAGAATGGATTTTGTTTCAAAATTAAATTTGAAGTGAGAGATAATTAACAAGCTTTATCTTGGAGATAAAGATAAGATTCCTTCTGGGAGTCTGACTGGTACTCTATAAAATAAGAGATTGACGAAAATTGTAAGATACAATTTTTACTCTCTAAAAGCTATAGTAGCCAAATTTATAGAGTGAGGTAGAAGGAAAATTTTCTCTAAAAATTTCACATTGTGCATGTGTTGGTATTCGTGGAAATCTTGAGTGATCTTGCTAATCCCATTTTGTTTCAGGTGTGCCCACACACACGTCTTCGTAGATTCAAGGAATTGACAAGGAAGATTCATGTTTTCTAAACTAACATTGGAGCGAGGAACGATCGAGGTCAAAGAACACAAGTTATCATCTTGATCGGTTGCTAGGTATAATTCGTAATCTGATTCTTGGTGAATAATTAATGTGATTAATTTATTGATGTATAAATTAATCTAATCTATAGAGTATCTCAAGAATTTTATGAAAAATTTTGTTATACACAATCCGTTACTCACGTTTTCGCATCCGAAATCGTTTCGGAAACTAACACAACCCAGATTTTACAGCTCTGTTGCAGTAATTGTTGCAATATAATTTGCAATAGAATTTGTACAATGGATTACTTTGAAGAATTTGACAGCTATTTTATTTTGGCTATTTAATTAAAGTTTCAGAAGAGTCTCAGCAGGCTCTTGGAGCATCAGTTTTACATTGTCAGAGTTTTATTGTGAGCACTTGTAATTTTCAAATCACTTCAGGTGAAGGGGTTTTTTTCGGGAGAAAAACTTTGTTGAAGGGATTCCAGCAAATTATCATTCTTCGGGAAAGGAAGTAGTTGTTTTTTGGAGAAGACGTTTACAGTGTTGAAGGGAGTTTAACCGTTTATCACTCTTCGGGAGAAGATGTTGAAGCCTTTAGGATAGAGCAACCTGCCAAAGGAAGGGATTTTGCCTCGCAATTTTGAAGACGAGTGGTGCTCGCCTTTTAATTTTAAAGATGAGTGGTGCTCGCTGAGTAAGTCCATTAAGAGGTTACAGTTCATAGGCAACTTAACACGAGAGAGAGTCTTGGGTAGTCTAAGTCCAATTGAGTTGTAATCTTGAGTTCTTAGTGGATTGTTCATCATCTAGACGTAGGATGTAAGTGGTTAGTGAGCCACGGCACTTATTGGAGCTTGAAATTATAGGTTCATAAGTCTCTACTACAAAAAAAGCTTATTTGTGGCGACACCATTTCGTCGCAAATAACTGACTTGTCGTCGCAAATAAAATATTTACGACGATATGTCATCACAAATAAGTCGCCACAAATAATTAGACGCAAATAATATATTCACAACGACAGATTTGAAATGTTGTCACTAATATATTAGCGACGACAGTCATCGCGAATAAGTCGTCACGAATGGTCCGTCGAATATGTTGCTGGCGATGACGTGTCATACCATATTTGCAACGACATAGTGTCGTCGTAAATAGTTTTTTCTTTTTTTTGTACTTTCCTAATAATATTAATTAATAGAGATATAAATTTGGAGAAAACTTAATAATAAAATTGAACAATAAAATTGATATAAAATAGTCAACACAATAATAAGATCAGTCTTGAAAGTAAATTAATCCATAAATACTACAAAGTGTTGATAATAAAAAAATAAAAACATATATTTTAATCTCCTAAATTAACAGTATCGTCATCCTCATTCTCGTCCTCGTCTTCTTTGTTTAGATCAGGCCTAGAGCTCCCCCTCGATTAGGTCAACGTCGATGTGTCGTCTCGGAAACTATAAAAAAATAGAAATAACGAAATTTGATTATTTAGAGTTCGCCGAATAGAAAATACCGTTCATGTGTTATAGCATATAATACCTGACTTACAATAGACCGGGAGTCTTGTCGGATCGGGTAGAGTCTGTGATCCTCCTGCAGAGCGAGCAACATAACGACTTATTTTTCTTATTATAAAAAAAATCCACACCTGCAAAAAACTAGCTTTTAAAGGATTTCGGCACACCATAACTGCAAGATGTGCCACCCAGACAAGTCATTAAAATTTTTAATCATAACCTAAATTAAATTACAAGCAAACCTCATAAATTCACACACAATTTATACCAAATTTCAATAATCTCAAAATTTATAATCTAAAATTTAATATCTATAATATAAACTTCAAATTATATACTAATTCTAAAATCTATAAATCAAAATTCAAAATGTAAAATCTATAATCTAAAATTCTAATAACAAAAAATCCAAATATTTTAAACTAAAAAATACAATAAATATGTAAAAAACTTACAAAGTTCAAACCCACTAAAACGGGGGCTGAAAACGGCAAAGGTTGGGTGGCAGCGGAGGAAGGCGGAGGAGGAGGAGGAGGGTGACAGCTGAGGAGGGCGGCGAGGAGAGGGAGTATTTTTTATACTTATTTTGATGAAAAACGCTTAAAATGATTAAAATTTATGATAAATGTTGATTTGGTGAGGATTTAGAAGCAAATAGAGGGAGGTTTTGGGAGTTTGGGATCGGAAAACTGGAGAGAGGCTGAGAGAGAGAAAGTCATTGGAAAAATTGGAGGAAGAGGCTCTGGTCGTGGGCATATAGACAGAGTTTTTTGCGACAACAAAAAAGAATATTTGCGACGACACGTCGTCATAAATATAACGTATCACTATTTGTGACGACATGTGCTCTATTTGTGACGACAAGTGTCGTCGTAACTATATCTTAATTATTTAATATTTAAAAGGAAGGTTCTGGAATTATTATTTACGACAACATATATTAATGTCGTCGCAAATAATTTTTAGAAAATTGCCAATTTCCCTGCCCCCGTGTTTATTTTAGCGGGGAATTCAAAATCATTTTTTGTGACTCCATATTGTCGCAAATAATGTTATTTTGGCGGCAAACGTTGGTGCCATATAACATTTGCCGCCAACTACATATTTACGACGACATTTGAGTTTTTAGCGACGATACTATTTTCCTGTTATACAAAATGCATTTGCGACATTATGTCGTCGCAAATATTTTCGTCTCAAATGGGCAAAAGTGTAGTAGTGAGTCCCCCCGTCATCCTTGTATTATTTGCAAGACAAGATGAATTATCGGGATTTTATTTCACTCACGAATAATTAATTGAGAATTAATTATATATTAAATAATGTGATGGACCACAAGGGGCGTGTGACACCAGGAAAAATTTCGCTAGGATTTAGTTGTTTGTTCTCCAAGTAATCCACTTTACTTGTTTGACAAGTTTTCCAATTAAATTCAAAAAGAAAAGTGAAATGTTACTTTATTTGGAATTGAATTTAATATAAAATTATAAATTGGATCAGGAAGGAATTTTCTCCGTCCTTCTGAAGAGATGGCCGTCCACATAATAAGAGAAAGTGAAAGAAATTTTGTTTCCAAAAGCAAAAGAAAAACTATATTTTTAATGAGATTAAAAATATAGTAGTTACTGATTTCCTATTTACTTTTTCTACAAGCAAAGGCTTCTCCTAATTATCTATAAATAAGAGACAATGGGAATTGGAGAAGATTGATCTTTGATTTTGATCTCCTAAATTCCCTAGGTTGGCCGAATTCCCGAAGGGAGAAAAAGAGAATAAAAGTTCTTCTAATTTTTCTAATTCTTTCACATACATGCGTTGATAGTAAAAGAATACAAATTAGCGAGTGATCGTTCCGATAGTTTATACCTCGAGCCCACACTCATCGTCTAGCAATATCAAGGAGTAGACGAGGAAAACTAAGGTGCTCTAAGAAAAATTTTGAGCAAAGAACGTTCGTTGGCCAAAGATATCAAGTTATCTTTCTAATCGTTAGCAATGTATCTATTCTTATTAATTCATGAGATTAATTTAATAATTTATTGTTGTATAAATTAATATAATCTATAGCCTATTTAAAAATTTAAAGAAAATTTTTATTATATATGATCCACACTATCATATTTTCGCACTCAAAAACATATCGAAAATCAACACTAATACCTTAACATACGGTGCTAAACATTATCATGCCTCTTAATATTATTTTTATATGATCGTGCTATCAAAGGACTATACACAAACCATATAAAAACTTTTGAATTTTCAGCAGTAGAAATAAGACAAACGAAAAATCGTATTTGGAAAGAAAGAGAAGATAAAAATGGCGATAAAGTGGCAAAATCTTCAAATTTCCCATCGTCCTCTAATCGTACGACAGAAGCGTCATCCTTTCATCGACGGATTCCACTTCCCAGCCATGGATTCCCTTAAATTTCTTTGACACCAAACAAAAGAAAGGGAAAGAGAAGAAGATATTTTCCGTGCGGAACAAATCTAAGCAACTACTGTATAACTTATGCTAAATCATGTACATCTAGCACCGTCAATCTTGGCCATATACAACTTGAATAGGTCAGCCATTGCTTTTCTTTCCTTTTTTATCCCTTTTTTCTGGAGATTTTTGTCCCAAACTCGTTGAAAACTCTAGTTTACTAGGTTTTGATGTTCTTAAATATTGTTCTTAATCTTCAGAGAAATTTTCAGCTCCGACGACTCGAACGACGTCACGGCAATCTTCTCCTTCATTTTCTACTCGTAATGATAAAAAAAAAAAAAAAACACATATATTAACTTAAAGGTATATAAAATTATAAATATATATGAGAAAATTTCATATACTTAATTATTTTTTAGTACTTTAAATTTTAATAATTTAAATTAATATTTTAACATTTTAAAAAATCAATTTTTAATATCCTAAGGTGCTTTGTTAGGATGTGAAATATCATTTTTCCCTCTTCATTAATTAACTAGAAACTTATAATTTAAAAAAAATCTGTAATTATTATAAAACATTTTAAAATAATTAAAAAAACCTCAATCTTCTCTCTCTTTTCTCTCTCTCTTCACTCTCTCTTAAATAGAAACTTATAATTTAAAAAAATCTGAAATTATTATAAAACATTTTAAAATAATTAAAAAAACCTCAATCTTCTCTCTCTCTTCTCTCTCTCTCTCGTCAGAGCCAAAAACTCTCTCGCACTCTCCTCTGGCGAGCCGAGGAAAAAAATTATTTTTGAATATATCAAATTTATCTTTTGCTCAACAGAGGAGATTTGATAGAAACTTCTCTCTCTTTGCTCTCTCTCTCTCTCTCTTAACTCTCTCTCTCTCTCTCTTAACTCTCTCTCTCTTCTCCCTCTCTCTCCCCCCACTCTCTCCCTCTTCTCTTTGGCGAGGTGAGTTCCGGTGAGGGAAAGTTTACTAGAGCACATGAAAAACATATCAAATTATTTTTTCTAGAATTACTTGGCTTTTTTAATTTTTTTTCTTTCTAGCTTCTACTCTTTGCTAAGGTTAGGATTTGAAGCAAAGTTCAGTTACTTTTAAATTGGTTTCTTTTCACTTTTTGTTTTGACTTTGATCTCTTTTGAGTTTCACGTTTGGAATTGTGTCTTAAAAATATGAGATGTGATAAGATTTTTATTATTTATTTAATAAAAATTTTTTTATTAATTTATGTGCATATATAATTGAATATTTTATGCATATCATTAAAAATTTTATGATTATTGATATAACCTTAAATATTGTATATCAGTATTATATGTGAGGATAATATTTAAAATAATAATCAAAACAACCTTCATAATAAATTTAATTAAATTTTAGAATCTTTAATTAAAACATTATAAATACATGTCATTTCCATTTAGAATAGAATGATGATATTCGCACTGCTAACATGGCGAGATATTGACTGAGTATATTACGCATGATGAGATTATGGGGAACCGGGACACAGACACAATATGAATTTCTGATAATTTCTGATAAGTATAGAAATTCTAATTGAGTCTACCGATGGTCATATATAGAACGATCTTAATCCTGAGTTATTAGCAGACTCATATTTATAGATTTGTGTCTTTTGATTTACTCGGTACGGATTCTGAGATGTTGAATCATATTTCTTGTATTTTAGAGATGTGATGAAGTAAGTAGCCGAGATTGTTATTATGCAAGATGGAATCCATTCCTTCTTGAGAAAGAGGTAGATAAATAATTCTCTTGAAAATTGACTTGGTACTTGGACTAATATGAGCTTCGATTCATAAATGTTTTTATGAATTACTCTCTATTAGAGAATAAATAGTACTTAAGGATAAAGATGTAATTAGAGAGATTAACGGATTTCACCTAGCTTTAATTACGAATTACTTATGGAGGATTGATCTATGTGTAATGACTATATTAAATGAGCACTTCATAGTTAAAAGTAAATTATATCTATAATTACGAAAATGCAATTCTAAGTTTATAGTAGAGTAACGTTTGAAATTAATAGAGTTAATTAATTAATTAAAGGCTTTTGATTAATTATCAATTTTTTTGAAGCTTGAAATTATACGTCCATGAGTTCCTGCATCATCCTTATAATCCTACAAGACAATAAGGGCAAAATGAGAATTTTAAAACTATGAAATTCTAATGGAACACTCAAGAATAATTAATTGAGAATTAATTGTAAAGTGAATAATGTGATTATTTAAATTTAAATTTTAGAACACATATGTGGAGGAGTCCACATGGTGTACACGCCTAGCACGGTGGGAATCCCTCTGCGATTCAGTTGCTTACTGTAACACCCTGAAGAATTAATTGAGATTAATTAAGGTAATTGAGATTATTATTATTCCTAATCTGGATTATTAATTGAGTTTAATTAATAAATGTTTCTGACACGTGTGAGTTTAAATAGTTCCAAGGTATTTAAATTATTCTCAGCAATTTATTTTAAACCAGAAGTGTGTATGGGTGCATTTCTGGACTGTTTTATTAAATATTGACACTTGTCCATTTTCTTTCCTGTTTCTTTTCTTTTCTTTTCTTTCTTTTTCTTTTCCTTCCCGTGCACTTTCTCTCTCTCTTTCACTCTCACTCTCTCTCTCTTCACTCCCATGCTCTCTCTCACTCTCTCTCTCTCTCATTTTTGTCCTAAATCAAACAGATCTTGAACCAAGGAAAGATTTAAAGAAGTTTTCAACGTCAAGAGAAGGATTCGATGTAAGATTACTGAAAGAACTTCTCTTGAATCTCAAGCTTTTGAATTTCAAAACATATTTTGGTTCAAACTGGATTTTGATAGTTTTTGAGTAAAACTATGGTAGAAATTGGAGATCTTGGGTTCTTTAGACTTGTTTTAGGACCTAAAACCCAGATCTAGTGGTTTTCCTTTGAAATATCTCGATTTGGGACTGAGATTTCAGGTTTTGGACGGATTTCCGCGAGCTTCTCTCGCGCAGCTGATTTCACCGGTCAACCAGTGCAGTCGACCAGATCACATGGTAACCAGTCGACCGGATTGCATTGGCCTGACCGGTCGACCGGTGGTAATGCACTGCTCTATCACCGGTCGACCGGTTGACACAGAGTTTGACCCTGTTTGGCCTGAAATTGCTGTTTTGACCCCTGTTTTCGGGGAGAACCCAAATTAGCTTCATTTGAGGGGACTTGAGAGAGATGGATTAGCATTGTTAATCCTTGTTTTGAGATTGAAAACCCTTGGAATGATAATTTCAAACATGAAAATGGATTAGGGCACACTGATAGGAAATCTTGGTTGGAAATTGAGATTTGGATTGCTTTAGGAATGAGATAATCCTAAAGTGTTGTTTTGCATCAGTGATCGCTGAGGATTCAGACTGAAGGGGCTTGAGGAAGTGGAAGCCGGAAAAGACAACGCTAGTCCCAGGTTTGATAGTGCGAGGTAGGATTTCTATCCCT
>NW_010363902.1:163104-169301 GCF_000414095.1 Morus notabilis | reverse complement strand
GAGAGTGCATCCTCGGGGGCAGAACCCGAAACTCAGTCCGGGTAGGCGAGGCACTTAGTTAGGTAAGTAATTTGTACTAATTACTTGCTGAAGCCTGTAAAATGGTTATTTTCAGTTATACTTCCTTTGAGAAAAAGGATGTGAGGTTCCGGCTGTCTGTTGGAACTGAACGTCTTATTTTCTTTACTTATTCATTCATTTATTTACTCGCTCATTTATTTATTCATTACTTTAAGTCATTTAAAAATTATATCCTATTTGGCATTTCGCTCACGTTTTATGTTTCAAATGTATTAAACCCCTCCCAAGAGACTCTAGGAGCGGGGCACTGTAGCTGGATAATTGCTACGGAGCAGCTGAGTTGTGCTGCTGTTAGAATCAAGTGAGGATCGTGGACATCCTCTTGGACAAATGTAAGGAAATTGAGAATTCTGTAAACTTATGAAATTGAGAATTCTCTAAGTTATTCAATTGACATATTTGATAAGTTGACCAATTGAAATTCAAATTAAATTAACTTTGATTTAAATTGGAATTTGAATTTGAGTCAAAATTGGACTGCAGGATAAAGGAGAATTTTTTCTCCTTCCTTATCTGCTATTTGCGCCAACCACAGGGGGTCCCAGCGGTTGCCGGCCCCTATGGATAAGAGATATCGGGAATTTTGTTTCCAAAATCAATTAGAAATGAGATGTAATTGTCAAACTTTATCTTGAAGATAAAGATAAAACTTCTTATGGGAGTCTGACTACTACTATATAAATAGGAGATTACAGAAATTAGAAAACACAATTTTTACTCTCCCGAGCATAGTGTGGCCTAATTTTAGAGTAAGGAAACCAAAATTTTTCTCCCAACGTCATGACCGGGAAATTTGTAGAAGAAATTATTGTATAAGATAAAATTTTTTGAAATTCCCTGTACTATAAATATGAATACTTTCATGATAAGTATTTGTTGATAATAATATTGAATAGCAAAGTATAAGCTAAAAGTTAAAAATTTCGAAACTATGATACAATTGCCGGATTTTGAACTATAATCAAGAAAGAGGTATGAAATGATGTGTTATTCCTGCAAGAAGACAAACACATGAATACTAAGTTTAAGAAATGAAAAAGAGTTGAAAAAAATCAATTCTAGGGTTTCAGAAACAATCAGAATGAAAAATGGGTTCAGAAGGCCGAACATAGAAAATTAGGATTTTCGACCAATTAGGGGTTGACCAAGAAAATTAGGATTCTAAGGTTTTAGAAACAGAGAAAATTAGGTTGACCGAGTCGAAATTTGTTGACCAAGAGTCGACCAATAGGTCACTCTTGAAAAGTTAGTCAAGGTTGAGTAAAGTTGACAAAGTTGACAAACTATTTGAAAAACGCAGATAAAACGCGCACCAGATAAGAATTAAACTCAACCGAAATGAGATAGTTATTAAGAATGAATGATTGAGATTTAAGATGATTAATGGATTCAGGGCTGAGATTGGGACACATAAAAAGAGAGGATATGGCTGGCTAAGACTTACGGGAGAAGCCAAATAAATATTTTCGATATTTTTGCAAAAAATTCAAAATTGCACTTAAGTCTCTCATGCTTTTTATGAACGGTTTTTATGAACGGTATAATGGTTTTTCTACGTAAATGGTCCTTTTCTTTTCAGAAATTTAAGCTTGGTACCTTATGACGTTAGAAGTATAAATTTTTCAAAATAGAGAGACGCATTTTAGTTATCCAAAAAAGTCAATATTAATCGACCAGTGCATAATGGGTTAGTGGGGATAAATCTGGTTGTGTAGAATTCGAACCACAGTCTTACCATATAAGAAGGCATGGGGAAAAATGCAAAACATGTCATAGTATTTAGAAGCGCATCGCATTGAAGTTTTACTGATTGAGTTAGTAAGATATTAACCACTTTAATATTTTTTATGATATGAAAGCTTGTATAATAGGCAGCATTAACATGTAAAAGTCGCAGTACAATGACAACAGATACTACTGTGTGTAAAGCAATTTTTAATTTGTTTTTTAAATTTTGCAGCAACGTATGAGTTTTTCAAAGTTGTTGGACAAAAACAAGATTTATCAAACACTCTGACTTGTTGTAACTTCTTATAAAAAGCTAAAAATAATGCCAAACGAGACATTTTGTAATGAATTTGACCCTTCAATATTTATTTTAATTTACATATGGGTGCATCTATTGACACCTCATTTTACATTTTTTGCACACACTCACACACCTTTTTAAATGACTTATAATTTTACTTGTTACACCTTTTTTAAAATTTCAAAAAAGTCTCTACAATTAAATCACCTTGAATTTTACTTTTCACACACACATTCTTAAGGCACATACATTCTACTTTATACATCCATCTTAAAATTTTTTGTTTTAAAAAAAAAATCCCTACAACTAATTGTATTGTTTTTTCTTTTCGTCCCCACTAATTAAACTTGTCCTCTTTTTCTTTTTCTTTACGTTTTTTTCATATATATGGAATCGAAGTGCCTTTTTTTTTTTTTTTGTTAGAAGAGAATATGGTTAATAAGAACATTGGCTTTCAAATTCTTTTCGTTCTTCTAGTTCTTTTATGATGTTTTCGTTTACTGGAGATGTCAACTTTCTTTCTTCTTTATTTCTTTTTTTTTTTTTTTTTTTTGGTTATGATGCCCCTATATTTTGTATTACAGTAAAAGAGAATAAGATAGTTTGTATATAGTCATTCACGGTATGATAGCCACCCGTGCAGTGCTATGAGCAGAAGGGGCTACAAGCATGTCCACCGTAAACGTCGCTTCCTTTATTTTATTTATTTATTTATTGTAAATCAATTCTTTAATTGCTTTCACTTATCAGAAATTGCTGACAATCATCGTTAGTTTTGTGGGTTTTTTTTTTTTTTTTTTTTTAAAAAGAAAAACAATTCCTTAATTTCTTTCACTTGATAAGAAAATTACCGACAACCATAATAGTAGATTAATCGATTATACTCAAACGAATGCAACAAGTAAAACATATGGATTATAATCTCTCAGTACACAATCAGTAATAAAATGAGAGGAAGAAACTTTTTCTATACATTTTTTTTTTTTCAAATCATGATTAATTTTTCAAAAACTAATGATATAACCCTGAAACAATAATTTTTAGAGATAAATTTAATTCCATACGTTTTTGGATGGAGAAGCTCCTTTGACATTGTAATCCATCCATATTTCTTTGAAAAAGTAGGGTACAATAACTTTTATAAGGCAATATATTTGTTTTTAATGATGGGGTGTGTGATAAGTATTGTTTTAAAATACTATTGTCCTTAATAGTAATTTTATTGATGGTTAATTTAGTAAATTTAAGAATATGGGTGTAAAAAAAAAAGAAAAAAACTTGTGTAAATAGACGTCTTTTATGTATTATTCCTTTTGTTTTTAAAGTTTCTAAATATTCTCCATAAAGAAGTTTTAAAATACTTAAATAGAAAGAAGTTTCTTTCAAGACGTTTGGTTCATGGATTAGAATCATGAGATTAGAACTATTTTCGATTTACGTGTATTTTTTATGAGAGAAAACACTATAGCGAACCACGAACCATGATTCGAATCGGGATATGAATTTCCTAACCAAACAACTCGTATTTGGGTCGTTTCGACGAAGGTTGAAAAAGCCACCCAGGCCCCAACAAAGTAGTACAATTATTTTATGATTTTGACTCCTAATTTGTTTGAAATTATGTATTTGTTTCTGGGTATTCAAATTTTTTAATATTTAAATGAAGAGGAATTTCATTTGTAGTTGGACCTTTTAGTTGAAGGCTATAAAAAATGGGAAAGGAGACAAAAGGAAAAAAAAGAGAAATATCATATCACTCAAGATAAAAAAAAATATATTATTTATGTTACTCAATTTAAAATAAACAATTATCATTCTATTAATAAAGAGAAAATAAAATGTTACAATAGCATTCAATTATTCAAAATGGCATAAATAATATGCTTGAATAAACAAATTATGCACTTTTCTCAAATAGGCAAATACCTCATCAAATAGAATCCCCTTTGATGTTTGGGTCTCAAAGATTGGTTCGTTGATTGCTACCTTTTTGGACTAGAACTAATTAAAGGCCCAACTATGTATTACCAAAATTACCCATAATAGTCAACAAGGTAATCTATAAGATTACCACCAAGAAATTACTAGATACCACTACGAAACAATCTCGAGTAGCTGTGTCGCCTGCCGCCGATCTTTGACAGCCGATCACTAGCGCTGGTGGCCACATGCTGGTCATAATTGACCAGATTGTGTTCCGCAACTTGTCAGATAAATTTTTTTTATATTCAAGCAAAAAATGACAAGTTGTAGCGGCTTCGGTGTCGGTCGTCATCTCCAGCACTGTCAGTCAGTCATAATCTATCAAATTATATTACATAATCTGTCATATTTCTTTGCTATTTGGAACCAAAAAATAAGATATTGTATATCACTTTGGCATCGGTAGTCGGCGCTTGTCATAATCTATCGGATTATGCCTCATAACCTACCAGATTATTTTTCTATTTTTACAAAAAAAAAAAATGATAGGTACTCTTTGGCTCCATTGCTCGGTTGGCGGTTGGCGGTTGGCGGTTGACGACCATAATCTGGCAGATCATATTTCATAGTCTTCCAGCTTATTTTTTTTTTTATTTTCAACCAAAAATTGGCAAGTTTCCACCGACTCCAACTCGGGCATCGATTGAGAGCCATAATCTAGCAAATTATGTTCGATAATTTGTGAGATTATTTTTTATTCTCAAGCAAAAAATGAGATGTTATTTTCAGCTCCAGTATCCATCGCGAGCGCGGTCTAGGAGTCATAATCAGTCAAATTATTTTTTATTTAACAAAAAAAATGAAAGGTTGTCTCTCGCTCTGACATTGGTCACGGACCTCCTGTCTTAATATGCCATATTACTCTTTACAATCTACCTAAATTCCATATTACCCTTCCAGCCAGGTATATATCTGCTCATGATCCTCTCTTTCCTCCTAATGCACAAGAAGAAAATTTGTCTCAAGTGGAATTTAATTCCTTGAACTAAGCAAGATCTTAATTTGAACCGAGAACTTGAAACTGAGGTGATTAGAACAGCGATTCAAATGTATTTTAGATATCAATTATTTAAACTAAGAATACAATTTGAATATCTTTTTGTATAGAGTGTTGAAGACAATCATTTAAAAAATTTTGAATTTAATAATAAATCATACAAAACTCGATATTCATGCAAGATTTAGATAGGCTTATGGATCTAGATTTTTTCATTTGTCGTTCTGAATGCATAGGAAGAAAAATCATCTTAATCGAAGTTGAAACAAAAAAATTATGGCACTTTAAAACATGGTTTCTTAAAGATGGAATAAAGAGAGAGAAATGAAAAAAAAAAAAAGATATAATTGGATATGTATGACTAGAGCTATAAGTTTGGGTTGTACTAAACGAGCCAGCCTGAGGCCCGTCACTGTTGGTCTAGGCCCGGGCCCTAAATTTTTTGGACGTAGGGCCGAGTTGGGCCAACCCTTTCTCCTTCAAACATCATATTTTTAAAGATTTTTTAAAAATATCTTATAAAAGTCCAGGTCAGTCCTAAACTTTCACACTACAACAATAAAGGTCATTTGCGACGACCTACGTCATCACAAATATTTCATTATTTGCGACAATATGTCGTCGCAATTAATCCTCATTAAATAAATTAAGCGTGTTATCGCTAATAAGCTCTATGTCGTCGCAAATAGTTTAGGCGCGCAATTTCCAATGGCGCGGATATTTGCCACCAAAGGGAATCCATTTTTTGCGACGACTTGTCATCGCAAATATCTTATTAGTTGCGACGACACGTGTCGTCGCAAATAATATCTCTATTTGCGATGATGTTTTCTCTTTGTCGTCGCAAATAAGCTATACATGTTTGACCAAGAACAAACGCGGTGGAATGATTCTTTGCGACGACATTATTTCGTCGCAAATAATTTCCAGATGTGGGGTATTTGCGACGATTTTAAATTTATTTGCGACGACATTGTCGTCGCAAATAAGTCTGCTCTATTATACCCTAACTTCTTCCTCTTCATTTTCCCCATGACTTCAGTCTCTCTCTCTCTCCTGCTAACTCTCTCTCCCTCTTCTTCCCCTCACCGCCGCCGCCGCCCGCCG
>NW_010363902.1:162172-162847 GCF_000414095.1 Morus notabilis | reverse complement strand
GTAAATGGAAGAAGGAAATAGAAAATAGAAAATGTTATGGATTTTTGTTCGAGTTTAGTCATTTTTTATGGTTCTGAGAATTTAATTAATCACGAATTGTGTCTATATGTTACTCTAGATGTTAATAAAATGTTACTTTTGGTGTTTGAAAATTATGTTCGATGTTTTGTTTTGATGTAGGCTTTTGATTTTTCACCTCCGTCACTGTTTGTACGGTTCCTCCGACATAATCCTGCTATTTTCAGCCCCCGTTTAGTGGGTTTGAACTTTGTAAGTTTTTAATATTTATTTAGTTTAAAATTGTTGAAGTTTTTGGTTGTATGAATTCAGGGTTATGATGACAATATTTGAATTATGATTTTCTTATATTGTTAAAATTTAGTATATGTTTATGATTCTTATTCTGGGTGGCACATCTTGCAGCTATGGTGTGCCGAAATCTTTTAAAGTTATTTTTCTGCAAGTTTTGATTTTTAGATTATATGAAAAATAAGTCGTTATGCTGCCGAAATTTAGTTAGGAAACCATAATTTTAATAAGTTCATTAACACACTTTAATTAATAAAACTTAATTGTGTTAATTAAGAGTAAAATTAAAATTAATTAAACACATTAATAAATTGTTATGTCTGTTGTCGTTTATAGTTGAAATGCCGATTGACAAAAGTTGGACTT
>NW_010363902.1:155449-161548 GCF_000414095.1 Morus notabilis | reverse complement strand
TGATCTACAAACGTGTCCTGTATGTAAAACATCCCGTTGGAAGAAAAAAAAGACAAAGGGTACTAAACAAGTGTCGTGGAAAGTACTGCGTTATTTCCCGTTAACAGATCGGTTGAAGCGTCTGTACGGTTCTCGTCACACAGTTAAAGATATGACGTGGCACCAGCGTGGGCGCTCAAATGATGATGATTTAATGCGTCATCCAGTCGATGGTAATGAATGGAAGGAGGTAGATGAAAAGTATCCTGAGTTTTCACGTGAACTGAGAAATGTTCGCTTGTGGTTGGCCGCTAATGGTTTCAATCCTTTCGGGAACATGAGCCTCTCATACAGTATGTGGCCCGTGGTTTTAATGACCTACAATTTACCTCCGTGGTTATGCACTAAGGATCCTTATAAGATGTTGACATTGTTGATTCCTGGCCCAAATGCACCCGGAAAGGATATGGATGTCTTTTTAAGGCCCCTTGTGGATGAGCTAAAAGATTTGTGGAATGAATGAGTAATTGTACGTGACACAGTTTTGAATACATCATTTCAGATGCAGGCTATGTTGCTCATGACAGTTAATGATTTTTCTGCTCGTAGTAGTTTATCTGGATGGAGTGGTCAGGGCTATTTAGCATGCCCAACTTGCAACGATTCAACCCCTTCAGAGAGGATAACAAGTAAGACTTGTTTTGTTAGCCATTGGCAATGGCTTCCTATTAAACATGGGATGAGAAAAAATAAAAAGTTTGATGGTAAGGTTGAGAAACGACCTCCACCGGCTCAAAAATTTGTTCACCAAATCTTAGCTCAGTTACAAAATGTGTCCCTCAGATTACCTGGTAAACATGAAAAGTATGGTGGTAAGAAGCGGAAAAGACATGCAAGCGAGCTTAATTGGACAAAGAAGAGTATCTTTTGGGAGTTGCCTTATTGGAAGTCATTGTCGTTACGTCACAACTTAGATGTCATACATATTGAGAAGAATGTATGTGACAGCTTATTGGGCACAATTCTAGACATTGACGGAAAAAGTAAGGATACGGACAAGGTGAGAATCGATCTGCAACATATGGGAGTGCGCCAGGAGTTGCATTTGTACAAAGACGGTGATCGTTGGATGAAACTACATGCGTCTTATACACTATCTCTAGACAACGGTAAAAAGTTTTGTGACTTGCCTGAAGAAGCCATTCGAGGAGGACCAGTTCACTTAAGATGGATGTATCCGTTTGAACGCTTTCCTGGATCGTTAAAGAAATATGTCAAGAATCGTGCACATCCTGAGGGTTCGATTGCTAAGGCATACATTGTGAACGAAGCTCTGACTTTTTGTTCATTGTATTTAACTGGAGTTGAAACACGGTTTAACAGACTGGCTAGAAATTGGGTAGACGATGAAGATCGTACTGTTAAAAAGATTTCTGTATTTGAAACTCGCTGTCGGATAATTGGGAAGATGACCCTCATCACTTTGGATACTAATTTGTGAGAGAAAGCCCAATGGTACATACTACAGAACTATCCAGAAATTCAGCAGTTCATTGAGTAACTACTACTTTCAGTTTTATTACTTAATTGTTTATTGATTGTATCGCATACAATCGTGTCTCTTACTTTCATTCTCTGTTAAACAGTGACCATAAGAGGGAGATTGATGACGGCGGTCAAACCATACCATTGAATGAAATTCAATCGAAAGAGTTTCCAAAATGGTTTAAGAATAAGGTACATTTATAATTAATTTGCATTAACATTGTTAAGTCATTAAAAATTTCGTTTTAAAAAGAATTCATGTCTCCTTACAGATTTTCAATATTCGACAGCAGAATGACCCAGAAGCGAATGATCAAATACTTTCGCTTTCAAGTGGTTCAAGCTTCTCATGACGAAGTTATCCTGGTTGTGTGGTGAACGGTGTCAAGTTTCTGATACGCTATCGGGATATGAATCGAAGTACTCAAAATAGTGGTGTTTGTGCTTGCGGACCTGATAACCTAACGTATTATGGAGTTTTGGAGGATATTTATGAACTGTCCTACTTGAACGACAATTCTGTTGTGCTTTTTAAATGTCTGTGGTTTGACACTCGTCCGGGGAAGAAAAGGATTCAACACTACAAAAATAGAATAAGTGTTTTCGTTAAAGACACGTGGTACGAAAATGAACCTTTCATACTTGCATCTCAAGCAGAGCAAGTTTTTTACGTAGACGATTTATTTAACGGTCCAAACTGGAAGGTTGTAGAGCACTTTAGACATCTACATATTTACGACATCCCAGAAACTGACATTGATGACGTGATGATGGTCCAGGATACGGAGTCTACAAATATTGAGTTAGTAGTTGAACTACCAGAGATTGACTCATTTGTATTGAATCAACATGATGTATCATCTAATGTTGTCACCTCCGATGTTGATGCAATTATGAAAGATAAGTCTCCCGTAGTTGATGATTTTATTAATGACGAGGACGATGAAACTTTAGAGGAGTACGTTGAGGAGGAAGTGGTCGAATCTGAAGACGATGATGACATAAATGATGATGGGGAATATCAACAATGTAGCAGCGACGATGAGTAAAATTTAAGAATAGTAATCTTTGTCATTTTTCTTAGCTTTCATTTTAATATTATGATCTTCTGTGAATTTATAAATATTGTTATTAATATGAATTTATTCATAGGCATTGATGGTTGGTTAGGTAGCGACTTGCGCTGGCTCTTCAGGGGGAGCGCAGCCTCTTCCCAGTCCTCACAGAGTCCCCGCATTTTGTGAGTCTGGTATGTTATTCTGACTTTTTTCTCGTTCTATCATATAGTAAATAAATGTAGTAGTACATGTTGATTTGAAATTCTTTCATATGCTTACAACACCTGAACCTCGACAACATAGAGGTCGAGGTGGGGCGAAAGGTTATGAAATCGCCCAAAAGGTCCTTCAAGACGGAAAAATCACAGTAGAATTTGATGAGGCGGGAGGTACTTAGAAGGCGCTTGGTAAATATGGTGCCTAGTTTGAAAGTGCAGCTGGTATTCATACCAGGGACATATGCAAGCCCGTCCACGATGCTTGGAAGGACATTAGCGACATGGACAAGAGGACAATTCAGAACTGGATGCTGGTATTTTTTTATGCAATAATTTGTATAGTTTATACTATAGTTAACAATGCATTTTAATGATGTGAAACTATTTTGCAAGGACTGGTTTAACATGGACTACAACTATAAGAACGGTATTCTGATGTCCGTTGTTGATAGAGAGGCAGCAAAGTACTACAATGACTGGAAAAGTTCCCTGCACTACCACTTCAAACGCTGTGGTAGAGACAGTCTCTCGAGTAACATGAGGAATCAGCTTCATTGGAATCGTTGTTGCGATAGGTTCTCCGGCGACAAATTTCAAGTAATTATAGATTTGTTAGAACTTGATGGTTTTTTATACATAATTTCAAGTAACTATTACTTATTATAGTTAATTATAAACAGAAAATATCATAGACAAATAAAACTAATCGTAGCAACCAAAAGTATCCAAGCTTACATGGTCGGGTATCGTACTCTCAGCATCGCAACAAGAAGGTTCGTACTTATTTGTTGACTTCATTATCGTATTTATATGTTTGTGATGATTGTTCTGGGTGGCACATCTTGCAGATATGGTGTGCCGAAATCTTTTTAAATTGTTTTTTTTACAGGTTTTGATTTTTGGATCATATGAAAAATAAGTCGTTATGCTGCCGAAATTTAGTTAGAATTTAAGAATTTTAACAAATGTAATTTATTTGACAGTTCAGTATGGAGACCTAAGAGCCGATGTCTGCCATAGGCAATTAGGCAGACATGCATCGTCGCGGGGCCTCTTGGGTTAATCCCCAAGCAGAACAGGCTTTTGTAAGTATTTTTACTTTTCATATTAAATTTTTTTATACTAAAATAGTGGTTTTATAAGACGTAAAAACAATTATAATGTCTTATATTATGTAGAACACCCTGGAGGAGGAGAGACAAACGCAGAGAACACAGTCTACTTCAAGCTCGACTATACCTGCCTTTGACGAGCATGGGGTTTTGGAGCAAGTTCTTGGCATGCGTAGAGGACATAAGATAGGAGTGGGTCTGACGCTCTCCCAAAAGCATTACTTTGGGGCTTCTCCTTCATTTGCTAGTTCATACTCGGATGCAACATCATCGGCTCAACCTAACCCACATGTGAGTCGTTACTTAAAGAAATCGTACTAGGAAAAAGTTAAGATTTATAACAATCAAGTGAAGGTGTTAGAGTTGGTGGCTAAATTGCAGCCAAACATCCAATTACCTACGATTGATCGTCCAGAACCGGTTGACATCGTCCAGAACCGGTTGACCTAGCCGCTCTTCTGCATCCTTCAGATGATGACAGTCCTGATAATGATTCAGCTGTTGGCGATGCTGCAAACGTAGATGATTAGTTCCGTTATATGTACTATTTTATTTTTCACTTTATTTAGACTTTTATATTTTTTAAACATTATATATGCACTTCATGTAGTATTCATAATATATTTTATAAATTTATTTAGATTTACTGTTTTTAATATTAATTTATATTTCACTTTTAATGCATCTTAATAAATTATATTCAGTATGTAACATAATAATTTTTAATTAAAATTATTAAAAATTGATTAATTGCTATTTTTTAAAAATTATAAAAAAATTTTATTTCGGTTTTTTGGGACGACTTTTCTAGAATTGTCGTCGCAAAAAAACAAGGTTATTTGTGACGACAATTTAAGATGTCGTCGCAAAAAATTATAATATCACGAGAATTTTATAACGGCGTATTAGCGACGCCTGTCGTCGCAAATACAGTTGCGACAACACTATGTCGTCGCAACAAAAGTTTTTGCGACTAATTAGTTGCGACAAAAAATCTGCGACGACGTGATAGTTATTTGCGACAACATGCGGGTTTTTGCGACGACTTTTTGTCGTCGTTAAAACACATTTTTCTTGTAGTGTCATGGCTTAAGGCCAGGCTGGGCTGGCGCCTCTCTCTTTTAGGGCCGGACTGAAATTTCTCTTCGGGCTTGGGTGGGCTGGGTCAGGCGGTACAAACTTACACCTCTACATCTGGCACGGGTTTTCGACTATTATTCTACCCATAAGTTAATCTTATCCGTTGTTTTTTATCTAGACGACATTGTTTGGCCGTTTCAATTCGGCCAAACAGTAGGACAGACTAAAGACACAACTATATATATATATATATATATATATATGTATGTGGGTCGGTTCTAGACCATGTTAGATATAACCAAGGATTAAGTTCTGATATTTACAAGAATATCAGTACTTAAATTTTATGAAAATATGGATATTAGTAGAAATTGATGTAAAAAATGAAACTTCATACTAAAACACTCTATTTTTAAATAAGACATTAAAAACCTTAAAATAGATAATAATATATTAATTAGTTGAAAGTCTCAATCAAAATACCAATTATTTGATAAATATGCAATGTAAAGTGTGATCATAAATTCATAATACCATAAATACTAAGCACATGTTCACAAATTAAGTAAAATAGCTAAAAGTCAACATAATACATATACTATATATATATCTATGGTTTCATACACGATGATAAATTATCAATACCAAAAAGAGCTTATAGGAAGTTGGAAGGTATTTTAAACACATTCTTAGTTTAAACAACATAGAGTTTGAATAGTTTCTTACATAATTTAGACATGCCATACTTTTTCGTTTCTTTTTTAATTGTAAAATATTATATATATATATATATATTTGAGAAAATTTTTGTAAAATTTACCGATAATTTTGTGAAATTTATGTAATATTTCCACGATATTCGATCATTTAATACTACGTTTTACTAGGAAATGAAAATTTTCCAAAAAAATATCGATATTTATAGAAATATTCATGAAAATTTTAAGATATTCTGCAGAAAAAATACTACATCCCTATTTTCATACCAATACTTTCAAAATACAAAAATTTTACAAAAATATCGATAAGAATGTTGATATTTTCATCTTTGGCTATAATTAACTATCTCAACCCAAACTCAAACACATCTGGTTTGGCCTTTCCCTA
>NW_010363902.1:65670-155438 GCF_000414095.1 Morus notabilis | reverse complement strand
CCTACGAGTCGGGGTGAGCACAAGAATTGCTTCACCAGTTGGCCACAAAAACCATTCACAGAGTACCAAAAACTCTTTTTATTTATTTTTAATTTTTACTTTTTTTGCTAATCTATTTTTAATTTTTTACTACATCCCATGTTTTGGAGTATAATTAATAGTGGCTTGCCGTAAAGATTAAAAAAAAGTTGAAGTCCTTTTAACTTTCTCATACAGTCAACAAATTAAGTCTTCTTACACCACGGTTGAGGAATTGATCATTCCTTTAGACGACAAGCGCTGAGGCCTTCATGTCGAGAATCGGTTGCTGACGTCGAGGGATAAATTGTACCTAAGGTGCCCTTTATACGTCGAGAGTTCATGCGGGATCATGTGTGTCGAGAGCCCCGTGAGGTGGTAAAGGCCACGACGTCGAGGTAGCAACCCGGTCCAATCTAAAGATAGTCCTGTCAACTCAAGGGAAGATGCACTGTACCAACTACTACTGTCGAAGTCAAGAAATCAGGTAGCCGGTAAGGATGGTTAGCCTGACCTGGAAGCAGTAATCATGAAAATACAACTGTCAAATCCCAGAATTAAGGGATAGAGGATGATCTCCTCAGGAAATGTAAAAGAGGTCTCTCATGTGTATAAGACCTATAAATAGAGCAATGGGAATTCATTAAGTTTTTTACGAACTACTCTACCACTTCAAAGAAATTGTAATCAACAAAATATTAGTACATTCACAAGTGGATTAGGTCAAGAAATCTTGCCGAACTACTATAAATTCTTGTCTACTCTATATTATTTTGCAGCATTAATCCTTAATCAATCCGTGAGAAGTTACTGTGAGTGTTCTCAGAGAGTTAATCTTTAATTGACAGAAATCCACCGTAAACAAATGTCAGTAAAAACTTCATTCCAACCTATCGAATTTCTCAAGCATATGACCAAGTCACATTTTCAGCTAATTGCTTTACTTTTGAGTGCTCATTGTTCGGATTTGGACACTCAAGTATAGAATGTCAGTAGCATACACTTTGGTTGGAGCTATAGTATGAAAAATATATTGATCATAAACTGTCAGGTTATGGCCAAAGACCTGCTGCTGGCCGGTGTAATCTGTCAGGTTATGAATCATAACCTATCAGGTTATGGCCGGAGACCCGCCGGTGGCATGTGTAATCTGTCAAGTTATGGATCATAACCTGTCAAGTTATGACCTGTCGGTGGCTGGTGTAATCTGTCAGGTTATGACCGGAGACCCGTCGGAGGACGGCCAAAGAACTGCCAGTGACCGGCCGATGACGGGAGACTGCCGACATATCTTATAATTTATCAATGGACCATTGAGGGTAACTTTAAAATTTTAGAAATGTTTATTCCGGTCAGAATTGAAAAATGGGCCGGGCTGAACCATAACAGAAAAGGGGAGGCCCAGCCTTACTCAGTAGCTCGGTGGGCATAGAGTAGGGCCTTGCTGCCTGCATTTTTATATAGGAGCACATATAATTTCCTTTTTTTCAAGACTCCTTATTCAATATCATGGCTACAGTCTCGTTCATTTTATCAATTTGAATTTAAAATTTGAGTTTTACTACCGTGAAAAGCACTCAAAAACAGTCACATCTAATTTTTTACTACAGTAAAAAATTCTCACATAAAATCACATCTCAACTCGAAATAAGAACTTAAATTAACGAATTAAACGAGCCATGTATGTTTTAAATATTCTACTCTAAATCATTAGTAAAAAAAAAAAAATAGTAGTAAGAAGAAAAAGAAAAGGACAAGAAATGTGCCACTCAATATTGCATGATCAGTACAAGTACTACCGTTGATGGTTTTCATTTCTGATCTTCAAAGTTTGAAGGTTCTTGTTGGTCCATTGCTTTCACATTCCTAAACAGTTGACGTTGACAGTTTGCTGGGGTGCCTTTGCCGTACAGATGACAAAGGGAAATTAATTTGCAAAAACAAAAGGGAAAAAGAAAAACTCTTTTGAAAGTTCTAAAGATAAACTGAAGTCAACAAAAGGCTGCTTCAAAGTCTTCAACCATAGAAAATTGTCGACCAACCATTCCACCGCTTAGCTTTACCTCCAAGTGGAAGTCGTTTCACATTGGAAATTTTCTCTTTTTCAAAATGCTTCGGAGGCACCTTAAATAATAAATAACCTTATTTGTGAATTTCATCTTGTGTGACATTTTTTTATTTATTTATGTGCGGTGCTGAATATTTTGTTTCTCATACCATATTGTCCTTCTTTTCTTGAATATTCGGCATTAAAGGTAGCTTCAGTATGGTTTTGTTTTTCTTGTTATAAGATACATAGAAAGAAATAAGAATTCCATAATATATTAGATTTGGCTTATTCTTTTTACGCGATTGTCACATGAAAACCGTATGCGTTAAGAATATTAGAAAGTTAATAGATAATTCTATAGTACAATATAATAGAAGTTATTGTTAAGATGTAATTATTATATGTTACATCACAATAAAATCATATCATACTATGAAAGTATGGGGTCAATGTTTTTTTTCCCCTTATTCTAGTAGAAAGAATCTCCAAATTATGATTAGGTTTCTTCATTTGCTTAGTAGACTTGTTGGTTGGGTTTTATATTAGCCATAGTAAAAGGAGTACTAGCTAATTGTATTAGCTAGATATATGGATATCATTCTTAGAAATATTAGTATGGAGATTTTAATTATTTATACAGGGTACAACAAAAGTTAGTCATAGTCAAAAAAATGACATTCAAACTTGGAAGGCATGGTGTAATACCGCTACTATTTAATTGGTTGTGAAATTTCCAAGAGGCTTCACTATATTCCTAAATATAAAATAGAATAAATTTTGACATATTGACACAGGACAGGTACTTTTTATCCTTCACACTTGCCTCATATGATTCACTCATGCCCACTTGGCTTGAGGTGTCTTATACTAGAATACAACCAAAACCACATGCATTTGCAACCAAAAAATAAATAAAATAAAATCAAACCACATGCTTATCCACTAGAGAAATCATTACTGTGGAATATTTTTACGCCCAACTCATTATCTAAGCTAATTTAATATATGTGGTTTTTGTTTTGAATGCGCATATATCAACTAGCTAGTGCCAGAATAAATTAAGAAAAAAATGAGTTTAGGCATTATTGTCAATAGCATCAAGATGAAAAAGTGACATACGCCCCCGTTTGTGTACTTAAGCAAATACTATCTATTACTTTTAATAATGCATCAGCTAATATAGTTGCAATTAACAGGTTTAAAGCTAATTTGAAACTACCTTTAGGTGGCGAAATTTTTCAAACGATGTGCGTATCACATAATAAATTTAGTAGTACAAACAGAAATTGAATATATTTCCTCTCATCTATAAAAAAATTAGAGAATCTTTATCCTTCATATCTAGTTCTAGAGCTCGGCTCCAATAATTTTGACAATATTGCAGGAATAGCCAGATGCGCCTAAGAAAGTTTCCAACTAATGTGAGACATAGGTAGAACTCCACCTACTTAATGTTGAAGACTGCAATTCCTTATCAACAGATCATCACTACATATGTGAACAGTAAGCATGGTGAGCATTTAATTTCAAAATAGATTGAAAGATTGGTGAGTACTGTTTTAAATTTTTAGAAGTATTCTACAACGCTACCAAATTACTTTCTGGTGTTTATTATCCTACTGCGCATAGCACTTTGCATCAACTATTTACTATTTCAGAAACATTTATAGTTTATAGGAAAATTGATCTTTTTGGACTTATAGTTAATGCAATATAAGCTAAATTTAAAAGTTATTAGGCCGGCTATCCCATGTTATATGCATTAGCAACCATTTTAGATCTTAGATGCAGATTAGTTGGGACCGAATGTTTGATGTATGCTATAGCAAATAATTTAGGTATTGATATGTTGAGATAGGTGTCCTTAAAGCATGAGATGCAATAATGATATTTTATTATTTGATTAATAAAATAGTTTATTCATTATTTATGTGTATATATTATTGAATACCTTATGAATATCATTAAAAATTCCGCAATTATTTATGTAACCTTAAATATTGTATATAAGTGTTATATACGAGAGGATAATATTCAATGATAATAATTAAAACGATGTTCGTAATGAATTTAATTAAATTTTCAAAATCTTTAATTAAAACATTACTAATACATGTCATTCCTACTAAGAATAGAGTGGTGTTATCCACATCATTAATATTGAGGTATATTGAATGAGTGTATTATGCATAATGAGATTATGTAGAACTGGGACACAAAGACAATTTGATTTTTTGATAATTTCTGTTAAGTATAGAAAATTAAATTTGAGTCTACCGATGGTCATATATAGAATGATCTTAATTCTGAGTTATTAGTAAACTTCTATTTATGGATTTGTGTTCTTTGACTTACTTGGTACGGATTTCGAGATCTTAAATCCTATTCCTTGTATCTTAGGAACATGATGAAATTGGTAGCCGGAAATGCTAATATACAATATGAAATCCATTCCTTCTTCTTTGAAGAAGCAGATAAATAATTCCCATGAGTGTTGATTTGGTACTTGAATAAGTAATGAGCTCGTATTCATGAATGTGTTTTATGAATATACTATTCATTAGAGAATCAATGGTATTCAAGGATAAAGATGTAATTAGAGAGGTCAACAGATTTTACCTAGCTCTAATTATTTATGGAGGATCGATCTATATGTAGTGACTATATCAAATGGACGCTTCAAGTTCTTAGAAGTAAATTATGTCTATAATTTTGAGAGTGCAATTCCAAGTTTTTAGGGGAGTAACTTTTAAAATTAATAGAATTAATTAATTAATTAAAGAGTTTAATTAATTATTAATTTTATCGGAGCTTGAAATTATAGGTCCATAAGTCCCCCGTCATCCTTGTATTATTTGCAAGACAAGATGAATTATCGGGATTTTATTTCACTCGCGAATAATTAATTGAGAATTAATTATATATTAAATAATGTGATTATTTAATTATTGTGTCATATTGTGGTGGGATCACATGGGATGTGTGACATCGGGAAAAATCTCACCGGGTTTTTAGTTGCTTGCTCTCCAAATAATCCCGTTTACTTGTTCAACAAGTTTTTTCCAATTAAATTCAATAAGGAAAGTAAGATGTTGTTTTATTTGAATTTCGATTTAAGCTAAAATTAGAAACTGGATTCGGAAGGAATTTTCTCCTTCCGAAGATGGCTGGCCACACTTATAGCAAAAAGGGAAGCAATTTTTTGTTTTCAAAAGGAAAAGGGAAACTATATTTTTAATGAGATTAAGGCCCCGTTCATTTCGCCGATTCGAGTTTAGAATTCGAGTTTTACTACAGTAAAAAGCTCTCAGAAACAGTCACATCTAACTTTTTTGCTACAGTAAAAAGCTATTACACAAAATCACATCTCAACTCGAATTACAAACTCGAATCAGCGAAATGATCGGGCCCTAAAAATATAGTAGTTGTCAATTTATATTTTTCTTTGTCTACAAGCAAAGACTTCTCCTAACTATAAATAGGAGACAATAGAAATTGGAGAAGATTGATTGATTTTTCTCCCAATTACCCTAGATTGGCCGAATTTTCCAAGAGAGAAAAGAGAAGAAAAGATCTTCCAATTTTTTCAATTCTTTCACATACATGTGTTGATAGTAAAAGGATAGAAAATAAGCGAGTGATCGTTCCGATAGTTATACCTTGAGCCTACACTCGTCGTCTTGCAAAATCAAGGAGTAAATGAGGAAGGCTTAGGTGTTCTAAGAAAGCTTTTGCAGCAAGGAACGTTCGTTGGCCAAAGACCTCAAGTTATCATCCTAATCGTTAGCAATGTATCTTTTCTTACATATTAATAAGATTAATTTATTTTGGCATAAATTAATATAATTTATATCGTATTCAAAAAGTTTTGTTAAAATTTTTTGTTATACACGATCCACACCACCACGCTTCCGCACTCGAAAACGTTTCGAAAACTAACATGATATGCAACTAACCATAGAACAAGCTAGGAAAATGTTAGAAAACTTGTTTGCTTTGTATGAGAAAAGATACGGAACGGGAAAGTAAGAATAGGCAACTGTGATGTCAATGAGTAGTTTGGGACCTAAAGGATTATCGTGGAGCTTCTTGAAGAGGAAGGAGAAAACAACAAGATCATCATCAACACAAGCGTCTTCAGAACTAGTAAAATATTTTGAATCAAATTTTGTAATTGATGTTGACAAACTAGACATATTACAGTGGTGGAAGAGCAAGACATATTGTTTTCCAACACTGTCCATGATAACACGTGACATTCTGACAACTCCAATGTCAACGATAGCATCAGATCAAGCATTTAGTGCAAGCAGCCGAATTCTTGACGAGAAGAGGAGCAAAATGTACCCCGGATATCTTGGAGGGGCTAATGAGCGTCAAAGACTGTGAGGATGCCAGAAGAAGAAAACAACACTATACAGATGATTCACTTCAAGAATGTTTATCAAACTTAGACATAACGGAATCTTCTGCAAGCAATTCGAGCACAGTGTAACTTACTTATCCTTATTCCTTGTAATTTACTTATCCTTGTATACTGCACTCTTTTTTTCATCGCTAAGGTTTTGTCCCAATCTCCCCACGGGTTTTACTTGGTAAGATTTTTAACGAGGCTGTCATTTATGTGTACTTATTCGTATTACTTCAATTCAATAAAATCACATCTTTTAGGGAAATATGATATATTTTCTTTTTTTCCATTAAAAATTTCAATAAATATTTTAAGGACCAGGGCTGGCCTGTGAAAGGCCTGGGCCCGGGCCCGGCCTTGGCCCTTACGAACAAAAACCTGGGCTAGGGTTGGGCCTGAGGTTCTTCCCTCAGGCTGTGCTCGGCCTAGCCTTAGCCCGCCACAGGCCTGGGGTTGGACGTGTCGTGCCGGCTTGACATCATTAGGGAGTACCTTTCTTCATTTGCATATTAGAAAAATAAAATAACATAAAATAAAAAATGAATTCATTTGTGGGTGAAAATACAAAAGTCTGCTATACAGTAATCGCAAGACAACCCGTTTTAAAAAAATCAATAAAAGTGCTCATGTTGGCCGCTGTTGACTACTTTTGACTACCTACTTTTTTTAATGAGTTGCCGAACTCTTTTTTTTTTTTTTTTTAAGGCAAATGATTTTTTATCGTTGTTAATCAAATAATCACTCACAAATCGGTAAATTATTATCAAAATTAATTTATCACTGACTAATAAGATTTTTCTACAAATATAAATTAATAAGTGATTAACTATCAAATTAATGATGACAAATCATCGGTTAATCAATGACTAACTAATAAGTTAATTAGTGATAAACTACCAAATCAATTAATAAATTGGTGATAAAAATTAGTACATCATTGATTAACCATTGTTAAACCAAATATTTTTCTAATTTAGAAAAACTTAGATCATTTTCTAAAAAAAAAAAAATTTTAAAAACGGCCTCTTACTTTGAATATAACGAACCTTCTCCCTGTCTCTTTAAAGCTCGCCTGGTCATTGACCTCATGAAATATATTATCATTGTGTGTTACCAATAAAAAGTCAATTATAGCTAATCTATACTTCTTTAGACTTTAATAAGATTGGCCCGAATCATTTTTTAGAAAGAGAAAGAGTGAGAAGGTCCTTGGAAAGCAGAGACTAGCCGGAGCTTCGACACTCTCTTTGAGTGCGTCGCCGGGCTCCTGACCATGAAATTTGGTCCTTCGGTTCGTCTCATCGTGAACTTCTCATTGGTGGTGGTGGTGTACGATTAGTGCTGAAACTTTGGACATGCCGTCCGCGACCACCGAGAATTCTGAATTTTTACCTAATGACCAAGCCCGCCCGAGCCCGATCGGGAAGCCCGAGATTGCCCGAGTTTTTTTTAATATTTTGTATATATTTATATACTATTATATATATAGTATATATAATTTTATTTATTAATTGTATATGGTATGTATATAAATGATTTTTAAGTTATTTATTTTAAAAATTATACAAAAGTTATAAGGGAGATTGCAATTTGAAATTTAAAATGAACACAAACTATATCAAAAAAATATTTATTTATTAATTTTTAAATTTATAATTCATGATTGCCTCGTTAAAAATCTTACCAAGAAAAATCCAATTGGGATACAAACTTGGTAAGGAAAAAAGAGTGCAATCATTCTCGGACGAATTACAAATTTGACGAACTTGCAAAGTCTACAAGATTACAATAACACTGTACAAAGTAAATAAATATTTACAAATTACAATAATAGAATTTAATTTGAAGTTGAAAGATCGTTTTCAAAATTAAAAGTTAATCTATTAAATTCATCGATCCATTCTTAACTTGCCGGTGAAATTGTATCGTGTAAGCCTTGGTCGGAACGAACCCAATCCTTAATGCACACCAAGCTTCAATAATGTCTTATTGTAATGCGTTTCCACGTTCCTCAAGTATTTGACCGGTCGTATTGAAGGCTTGTTCGGATGAAACAGTGGAGACTGAGATTAAAAAAATATCCATTGCCAGTCGAGTTAGGATCGGCCAAGTTAATGCTCGTGCCCTCCACCACTGAACCAAATCAAACGTTTCACTATTAACTCGTTGATGCCGTTGTTGTTGCTGCCACCTCTTGATGAAGATCCACACCCAAATTCTTCTTGACCTTGAGTCGTCATCGTCATCATCATCGTCTTCTTCTTCTTCTTCAACCCGAAAACATTCAAGAATGAATGCAGATTGTCGTCTCATTGTTGCAGTTGTTCTACACGAGATATGTTTCTAAACATACTTTCATAAGAGCTATAGAGAGATAATATTTTTTCCTTTATAATAGGAAATTGGTTATAACAGTCGATATCTAAAAAGTCACCTAAGTTTTCTAATCCACTTTCTAAACCATCTAATTCTAATCTATGATAAAAGAATAACACCGAAACCATACAACATTGGTAATTTAGCCTAATATTTTTTAAACTTCTTTTCCATAGAAGCGATAGGAACTCTTAAAACCTCATGTGTCCTAAATTCACTAAATAAAATAGTCATTCTTAAAAGTTCTCCTAATGCTAATAGTGATGTTGGGTAGTATGTTCCACTAAGCTTTAAAGTAACTTCGTGAAATCTACCTAAAAAGTTATATAAAAGTTCAGCAATTTGCCAATCAGTTTGGTCTATAAATCATGGTCCAAATTTTGTACAAACATAGTTTGTTATAGCATCTTTATAGGGGATGCATTGTTCAAGTATTATATAAGTGGAGTTCCATCTTACGGGCATATCTAAGGCTAATGTTTTAGGATTTTGATTACATGCTTGTAGAAACCTAAACCAATCTTGTATTCTTTAATTACTACCTTGAATCCATGTAATGTTATCTCTAATTCTTTTAATATGACCTGACATTGATTTTAAACCGGATTTGACTATTAAATTAATTACATGACATGCACAACGTTGGTGAAATATATCTTTATTACCAATAAACTTAAATCATTTTCAAAAAGTTCTATTGCTTTAGTATTTACAGTAGCATTCTCTAATGTTATAGCAATTACTCTATCCCTTAAACTATATTCATCAATGATAGATAAAATTGTATTATATATTAAATTGGCAGTATGTGATCCTATAACACATTTAAAACTTAATGTTCTTTTATCTAAATCAAAATCTTTAAAATAATGTCCGGTTACAGCTAAATAATCTTTGTTGGCAACAGCAAACCAAATACCCACTGTTAATATAACGCAACCACTAGTAGAGTGTAAAAGGTTGATTAATGCTTTCCTTTCTTGTTTATATAATTTTAATGCATCTTTCCTAAGAGTAGTTCTTGAAAGAAATTATGCATTAGGATTATGTACAATTTTAATATAACGCTGCCGATTCCTTTGTTCGGTAACATTAAGTGGCTGGTCTAATGTGGCTACTAATCGTGCCATTTCCATACGATCAACTTGCGGATCGTATTTCTAAGTGGTTAGACCGCCAGTTTGGTAGTCAAATAATAATTGTGTTTGGCAGAGATCGGGTCCGCCTCCTTGCTTTTGAATACACTTTTCAGAGTGTCTTCTCAAGTGTGTTGTGCCGTAAATAGTGTTACCTTATAATTTATCACCACAATATTTGCATTGAGCTATGTATTCAATGTTACCGTTATTATCGACTTCCTCGAATGTGTTGAAGTGCTCCCAAACTGTTGAGGTGCGCTTGCATTTCTTCTTGGAACTTGCAACACTTGCACTAGCACTTCCGCTTGCCTCTTCTCCACGCCCACCACCATTACGACCACGAGGTCCACGACCTCTTGTACGTCTACCAGGGCTCGAATTTGCAGTTTCCTCAGCAGCTCTTTCTAGTGTTTGTGATTCCTGCGTTTGAAAAAAATTAATAGGAAATTGCCCTTCTTTGATGTTGAATTGGGCATCTCCGGGAATATCACCACCATAACCGGAAGAATCCATTATGAAAAATAAGAGAGATTGAGAACTCTTTGAGAGATCGAGAGAGATTTGAGCAATATTAAGAGAGATTTGAGAGAGATTAAGAAAGATTTGAAACAGATTGAGAGAAATTAAAAGAGGATGAGAGTTTTTGGAGGAGGAAAATGGTTGGAGGAGGGGGGTATTTATAGGGAATTTTTTGGCTTGAAAAAATTTTTTTTCCCTTAAAAATTCGGCTCCAACGGTAACTTCACTTTCGGCGGGTCGGGTCGGGTTCGGGCAGCTCGGGCAACGGTAAAAAATATAGCCGTTGGAGTCAGGCAAGCGGGCGGCATGTCGGGTCTGGCAAATATAGCCGTTGCATTCAAAAATTCGGGCTAACGGTCAAAAATATATGTTCGGGTCGGGTCAGGCAAAATTCAAAAAAAGTTGCCGTTTTTTTGGGTTTTCGGGCAAAACTTTGGGCTTCGGGTTACGGTGGAAAATTCTAAAAAAAAAAACCGGCGGCCGGCAGTCACGGCTCCTCCACCGGCGGCGGGCTGCGGGGAAGGGCTTTTTTCTCAGGCTGCTCGAGCTCGAGCCCGGGTAATTCGGGTGGACGGGCGGCGTTAGGTGCCTGTCCGCCGAGCCTAAAAATTTTTGGGCTTCGGACAGGCCCGTCGCCCGAAGTTCCACCACTATGTACGATGTGGTGGCTCCATTTCAGTAAATCTGAATCGGTTAAGTGCTTGAAAGCCGAATAGACGGTCTCCTTTCTCAGGGGAGTTTTCTACTTGGTGACTGAGATCTCTTTGCTGGCTATCTTCCTTGATGGTCCTATGGCCGGATGCCCTTCACCAGATGTTTCTATCACCGGTGGTCGGAGGCTTTTTTTTTTCTTTTCGTCACTTTTGTGTTTGTAATAAGGTTGGTCATTCCCAACCCGACTCTCGTTTGGTTTGTTATTTTTTGTTAGATTTATATGTTCGGCTTAATGCTAATAGGGTGGTCTTGGTCCGGCTAGAACTTTTTTTATGCCACGTAGATGTCTCATTTCTGTGGATTTTGACGATCTGTCCCTCCAACGCTCGACAGTTTATCTTGAGGAGAGAGATTTTCTCTAGTTGAGCTTTCAGTCTGATCGTTGTTAGTGTGCTAAGGTGCTTTTCTGATTTTAGGCCTCAGGCGTACGTCTGTCTCTCTTATATGTTAGCATTGTACTAAGACGACTTTTTATTAATATTTTAATAGAATGCAAATTTCCTTTCAAAAAAAGTCAATTATAATTCTTTCAAAAAAAAAAATGAAAAGGAAAAAAGGTAAACTATTCTCATGTTTTAGAGCTCTAACGTTAAGGGAAATAAGTCATTGACGGCAGATTTGTAATCCCTACATTTGTGGTTGTAAATATTTTATTCTTGGGTAATTTATGTATTTTATGAAACTAGTCAATAGTGATGAGAGAATCATCTAGTATCTTTTTTTTTTTCCATGTTAATTGTATATAGTATCCACTACTGTAAATGAAAAGTTGGCAAAGCCAATTCTTAAAAATCGCCTTAAGCATTCTCACAAAAGTAACCAAGAAAATATCCATTTAGTTTGGATCTATGACAAATAAACGGATTCAAGCCGTGCATGATTACATTAAAAAAAAAAAAAAGAAAAGAAAAGAAAAAAAAAAAAAAAAAAGAAAAGAAAAAGGGTCATTATGCATGTGGAAAAATATCCATGAGAAAGTAGCGCCATATTCTTTTCTAGCTAAAATTACATCTTTTTTTTTTCTTTTTGAGGAACAAAAATTAGCTTTTATTAGATGAATAAATAAGAAAGCGGAAATACGATCCAATCATTTATCTCTTGCGTGCCAACAACATCTAGCCAAAAGTTCCATCATGGATGCTAAACGTGCCCACCTTTCTACCACATAAAAAAAAAAAAATTATAGACACGTGGTTTTACTGATATATATTTTCTTTTTTCCTTTTTTTTTCTTTAATATTCCTTTAAACACAACTTTTCAAAAAAAGAAAAAAGAAACACTTTTCCTGATATTGAATTTTCCCAGGAATCTCCCAGGCACTCCAAAAGATTTGGGGCCCATGGAAGTAACTACAGCCGAAAACCATAAATTGCAGGAACTCCATTCCAATTAAATCATTGCTGTCAAAACCGCATTGGTCGACTCCAAATTTCCAAGTTGCATTATATAGGACAAATTTTATAAATTCACCTCTTGTCAACGTACTCTTAAATTTTAAAATGTTTATATTGTGTTTTTTAAACTTTATTATTTATATTAACATGCTTTTTAAGGTTAATTTTGTTAAATTTTTTAATAAAAATATTTATAAATATCTTTTAAATTTTATCACTTGTATTAATGTTTCCTAAATTTTAGTATAAACTTATTTTACCCTACGAACTATTATATATCTCTAACTTTTTCTTTTCATCTTGATTCTATCAGTTTTTTAAACAAAAATGTTGATAAAACCATTAAATTACTAATTATCTATGATATTTGAAGTTTATTAAATACTTTCTCCTCTAAAAATGTTAGTTAAGCATCAATTCTAAAAATATTAGTTGATTAGAGGCAGTAAAGAGAAAAAAAAATTATGAACAAATCTGTATAATATAATAAATTTTGTTATTTTTTCTTAATATTTCAGCTAAATAAAAGTGCTCGACATAAAACATATTCATATTTTATACATATATAGCATTTCTAAATTTAAATGCGTTCAGATCATTTATTTCATTATACCTTTAAAAATAATCAACACACACTTTAAAAAACCCATTAACTTAATAAATTTTAATTGTCAAATATTATAAATAAATAGTAATTTAATGGTCATATCAATATTTTCGTTCAAAAAACTGATAGAATCAAGATAGATGGAGAAAAATTAGAGACATATAGTTCGGATGATAAAATATATGTATTTTAAAGTTCAGAAAACATATTGACATAAGTGACAAAATTTAAGGGATGTTTATAAACGTTTCTTTTAAAAAATCTTAACCGAGTTAACCTTAAAGAGCATGTTGACACAAATAATAAAATTTTAAAAGTATAACATACACATTTTAAAATTTAAGAGTCATTTTAATACAAGTAATAAACTTAGGGAATTTATAAAATTTGTCTATATATATTCACTGGCCACCAAAAAACAAAACAACCCACAATCTCGGAATACCACTCCCTACCATATCTCTCTCTCTCTCTCTCTAAATATCACGACCCAAAATTCAAACAAAACAAAAACAAATTCACGCACAAAGAAAACAACAATAAAATATCCTTCGTTTTCCTAACCATATAGCAAATATAATACATTAATGACCAATTACGAAGCAGGAAAACAGAATCTTTTTTCTTAGTCCAAGGTCGCCACCACCAACCAACCACACAAAAATTTATCAACATTTTTTAAGAAATATTAAAATATTACTGAGAAAATATTAAAATATTAATAACAATTATGGAAGTAAAAATAATAGTTGTTAATAGGAAAAGAAAACTAAAACTAAAAGTAAAAGTAAAAAAAAACCTAAATGGAAGGAGGAGTAGTGGCGTTGTTTGGCTCAATTTTCCTTAGGGGAAATCCGGGTTTCTGAGACTCGTCCTCGTCATGGTAAATATAAGCGAATCCTCCGTGTCGGGTCAGATCCATACCCGCCATTTCGTCCTCCGGAGAGATTCTCAGGAGTTTGAGCCTGTGAAGAATGTAAAACAGTGGGCCCATGGTGACGCTGACCCACGCGAATATCACGACGATCTGGATCAAGTGGGCCGCCAGGAGCTTCCCTCCTCCGCCCATGAAAAGCCCATAGGGCCGGTGGCCCTTCTCCGTCGGGTAGACCTCGTTGACGTACTTCTTCGTCGCGAACAACGCCGTGAAGATGATCCCCCAAGCGCCGCACCCGCCGTGGAGCTGCGCCGCCTCCAGCGGGTCGTCGAATTTGGCCTTCTCGGCGAGCTTGTTACACGTGATCAGCACCACGGAGGCGACGAAGCCGCAGATAATCGCCGCCCAGGGCTCGACGACGGAGCACCCGGCGGTTATGGCAGCGAAGCCGCCGAGTAATCCGTTGCAGACGTCGGTGACGTTCCAGTGACCGGAGAGGATTCTCTTCCCGAAGAGAGTCGTCAAGGCAGCGGTGCATCCGGCTAGGGTCGTCGTGACGGCAGTCCGGCCTACTGCGCTCCACTGGCCGTAGTAGCCACCAGAGCTGTAGGCCGATAGGATTTTGGTGAAGGAGCCTGGGTTGAATCCGTACCATCCGAACCAGAGCATGAAGGTCCCGAGGACAACGAGACTCGCGCTATGGCCGCGGAGAGCGACCGTACGACCGTTAGGGCCTCCGAATCTTCCGATTCTCGGTCCTTCGATTAGGGCTCCCCAAAGCCCGGCGACGCCTCCGACCATGTGAACGACACCAGATCCGGCGAAATCAATGACTCCGGAGCCGAATAGAAGATCGCCGGAGGTTCTCCCCGCGCCGCCCCAGCCGTCGACGGACCAGAACCAGTGAGAAACCACGGGGTAAACGAATCCGGTGAGAAAGGACGAATAGATCAAATAGGCCACGAACTGAGTCCTCTCGGCGATGGATCCGCTGGTGATTCCGGCGGCGGCGATGGCGAAGGCCCACTGATAGAGAAAATATGAGTAATCAAAGGAGGGGTCAGGGATTTCCTTGAGGCCGAAGAAGTGTTTGCCGATGAAGGCGTTGGAGGGAGACCCGAAGGCGAAGGCGAAGCCGAAGAGGTAGTAGAAGAGTCCACCGGCGGCGGCGTCGAGGACGTTGGTGAGCATGATGTTCATGGTGTTCTTGGCTCGGACGGATCCGGCGCAGAGCATGGCGAAGCCGAGCTGCATGGAGAAGACGAGGTAGGCGGAGAAGAGAAGGTAGGTCGTGTCGATGGCGTAGGATGTGTCTGAGAACTTGTTGGAGACGACGGAGAACTGGTCGCAGATGAGAGAGGCGGCGGCCTCGGGATTCGTCGTATTTGGACCCAGGAGTTGGGCCAGTTGGGCCGCCGAGCAGTTCAGGGCGGCCGCCATGACTGTAGAGAGAGAAAGAGCGAGGAGAGAGACGGGAAAGCGGGGAGTGTTTTTGGATGGAGAGCTTCGTACGTTCGGTTTTTGGTATAAATAGGTGAGAGAGTACGACTTTTCGTTATTGTGGTTTTTCTTTTCTTATTTTTTTGGTCCCGTTTTCTGTACGGTCCGTTTTGGTATAAAATGCAAATAATAATAATAATAATAAAAATCTGTTTTTAATTGTTAAATTAAGATTGATGTAGATTCGGTGTTCGTTTGGATTCCGATCCGTTTTACTTGTTAATTTTTTTCGAAATTCCGATTCCCTTTTTTTTTACGTTTGAAATTCAGATTCCGTTTTTAGGAGGAAAGAAATCTTATTCCGTTGATGCAAATTTCATAAAATTCAAATCAGTCTTTATTTGCTAATTTAATCTTTATTTTTTAGGTTATCTGTTTACCTTTCATTCATTTATTTTATCTTTATTTATTCTGATGTATGCTGTATATCGCTACTTCCGTCTGATAATATACGTGCAATTTTCTTTTTCTTTTTTTCAGGAAATATGCAACTTTTACAAATATAGAATTCGTTCTATACTTTCTTTTTTCTCTATGATGTGGTTAAAATAATTGGTTTTAATAAGTCATAAATATATGATTATCCGGGTGGTATATAGTAACTAGTGGATAGCTTTTTGATATTGTACAGTGCTGGAATTTTGGACGGGCCGCCCGCGACCATCTGAAAAGTCTGAGTTTTTGCTTGAGCCCGGGCCCGAGCCGTTTGAGAAATTCAGGCCGTTCGCTTGAGCCCGAATTTCATCTTGAACGGGCCGCGGGCTTGTATTAGGCGGCCCGAGCTCGGCCGGGCGGCCTGAGCTCGGCCGGACGGCCCGAGCCCGCCTGAATTGCCCGAATTATTTAAACTTTTTTTTTAATATTAAGTTATGTTGTGAGAGTGCAATCATATTGTGACGAATTATAAATTTTATAAACTTACAAAGTTATACAATTACAAATACAATGTCAAAGGTAAATACATATTTACAAATTACAAATTTACAATTTAATTTAAAGCTAAAGGATCGTCTTCAAAATTAAATGTTAATCGATTAAATTCATCGATCCATTATTGGCTTGCCGGTGAAATTGTATCTTGTAAATGTTGATCAGCCCGATCCCAATCCTTAATGCAAACCAAGGCTTCAACATTGAGTGACTGGTCTTTTAAAATAGAGATCATCAAATAGCGATGAAGTTATTAAACCAAACCAATCATTGAGTGACTTTTGATAAATTATTAATTTACTTTGGTATGCAAGTAGAAAGTTACTTTGATATAGAGTCACAAAGAGAGTGAAGAAAGTGGAAGAAAAAAGAGGATAATTAAGAGGATGAGGAGAGATTGTGAACAGAAAAATAGATAAAGATAGAAAGAAGAGTGATATAGAGTAGAAAAACACGAGTATCTATAAGAACAAAACCGGCATTATATAGAAAGAGTACTTTTTAAAAATAAAAAATAATAAAAACGTGATGGCAATGTGTTTCTTTCCTTGTGTATATTATTTTTTGAGGAATCATTTTATCATGTGATTAATTATAAAAAAGGGTCAAGAATGTGAAAACTGAAATATTAAACTGCTAAAATAGGAATTTGCTCTTTCTATTAAGGAATTGTGTGTTTACCTTAATTAATAAGTTAAAAATTTAAATAACAAATATGGGCATTGGGTTTAGTGGTATGATTCTTGCTTTGGGTGTGAGAGGTCTTGCGTTCAATTCTCAGAATGCCCCAATTTGTAGCAACTAATATTTTCGGCCGGGTTTCGGGCAAAATTCAGGTTTTCAGGTTTATTTTTGGGTCGGGCAATTCGGGCGGGTCAGGCATGGTCGGAAAAATTCAAAAAAATTCCGGCGGATGGCGGTATACGGTGGTTAGACGGCGGCGGACAAGAGAGTCAATGTCAAATTCGGACTACCCGAGCCCGAACCTGAAAATCTAGCTTGGGCGGGCGGGAAATGGGCTTGCCCGCCCGAGCCCAAAAAAAGTCAGGCTTCGGGCAGCCCGCCGACCCGAACTTCCAGCACTAATATTGTATTTACCTTCTAATTTTCAGGGATTATATAATCTTTTTAATCATACTTTTTAACAAGATGGTAAATAGTAAATAGCTTTCCTTTACTTGACACTTGTGTCTCGTAACTAGAAACACCAACCCGGCCACCACCGGCGAAAATACAAAGCCAGGAACTAGGACGTGCCCAGATATGGTGCTGGGGCTCCGACCAGAAAGTTCCTTCTTTCTTCCTCTCGCTTCTCCATATTTATGATTGGCAATTTGATGCAGCCGTATAAAATCACAATAAGAGTTTCATATTTATCTACTTTTATCTTTATTATCTTATCTTTTATTTGAAAATTGTTTTAGGATAATTATAATTATATTACGATTTGGGCCTTATCTTTTTCGTTTAAATGTTGAATACGATAATTATTAGTATAGGATAGTTACTTTCCTTTTATTTGAGTTATGGTAAGATTTGGATTTTGAATCCAGGTAGGGTAGTTATCTATTTCAAGGACGTTTGTGTTATTTAATTTTCAACAGTTTTCGATGAATAAAATAATATTTCTTGAGAGTTTTCTCAAATTCTCAATATTTCAATTACTTCATTATTTGATGTCTATTTTCGTGACATTCATATATTTCAATTAGCCATTATTTGATGCCTACGCCTATTTCTCTCTCTCGTGAAAGTGAATTGAACATGTGACAGTATAGATTTATCTAAAGCGACTAATTCATGCATGGTAATCAAAGAGAAGAGCATAAGCAAAAATAATTAAAAAAAGTTTTTCTTTTCATCATGTCATGTGTTTTTCGCCTGTAAAAGAGATAATATTAGAATCCCAAACCTAAACTCTTGTGGTGGTGATTTTTTGATGTTAAAAGACTCAATCTTATCTACTTATATATACACTATTGATTGCTACTGCACAGCACTTGTCATAGGAGCCTTGTTTGTTACGCAAGCCTTTCTCTGTTATCGACCTTCGTTCCTGCGGTCCCTCGACTCCATCCTCGCCTGTTCTTAGCTATGGTGACAGAAAAATATGGTGCAAGATGGAAAAAGACAATCAAAAATGCTAAAAGGGTGTATATTCATCTGTTGACCAATCATTCTTTACAGAGTCCTTTATAGCCTGATAGGCTCCTCAACCCATACGGGCTCGCCTAATTCAGTTATAACCGTTTCTTAGAATTAGAAATAATAAAAGTAAAAATAACAAGATTGGGACCACAGCCCTCCTTCATGCATCAGTAAAATAACATAAGAGAAAAGAAATAACAATAAAAGACTAATCCAACCTTGGCTAATTAATGGATCCATAACATTGCCTCCCCTTCCGAAACATTCCATCTGAAACATTCCTTGTCCTCAAGGAATGGAAAAATTGGGGTAATGAGTCTGCAGTGTCTCCTTAGTCTCCCATGAAGCCTCTGCTTTAGAGCTGCCCTTCCAACGTATCAGAAACTCCTCCCTATCAGCCATCCATCACATTGCCAGGATCTCCGCAGGCTCCTGTGCTGAGAAAGGTTCCCATTGAGGGGGTTCTTCAGCCACTACTTCTTGACCTCCGACCTTCCTTTTAAGCAGAGAAACATGAAATACGGGATGTACTCTACTTCCCGGAGGTAGCTCTAAGCGATAAGCCTTGGCTCTGATCTTTTTGAGAACACGGTAAGGGCCAAAATACTGAGGAGAGAGCTTTTGGTTCTTGTACCGTTCTATCGAGCTCTGCCTATAGTTCTATAACTTCAAATAAACCTAGCCACCCACCTCTAGCTCCCTCTCAGTGTGTTTCTTGTCATATACCTGCTTCATTCGGTTTTGAGCAGTTGCCAGGTTGGTTCGAAGGAGCTCGATCATCTGATCCCTGACTCGCAAAGTTTCATCCACTTCAGACGACTTGGCAGTACCCGGAACATAGCATAAAAGGCTTGGGGAGCTCGTCCGTATACTACCTCAAAAGGGGTAATCTTGGTGGCGGAGTGCCAGCTAGTATTGTAGCAATACTCAGCACAAGGCACCCAACGAACCCAGTCCTTGGGTTTAGCTCTTGACAAGCATCTTAGGTACATTCGAATGGTCCGATTAGCAACTTCCGTTTGTTCATCAATTTGAGGGTGGTATGCGGATGAGAAATTGAAGTTAGTCCCTTAGAGGCAAAATAACTCAATCCAAAAATGACTGGTGAATGTGGGATCCCGATCACATACAATTGACTATGGCATCTCGTGAAGGAGGAATATTTGCTCAAAGAGCAATTGAGCCACCGTCTTGGCTGTGTAAGGGTGTGCCATGGGTAAAAAATGCCCATATTTAGTCAATCTATCAACTATCACTAGGAGAACGGATTTTCCTTTTGGCTGTGGAAGTCCTTCCACGAAATCCATCGAGATATCAAATCATATTTGAGTAGGGATAGACAATGGTGGTGGGAGTCCTCCGGGTAATTGCTGGTCATACTTGTTCCTTTGAAAAATATCACACCTTTGAATCCAGTCCTTGACCCTTGTCTTCATGTTCTTCCAGTGGAAGCATTCCTTAATGCACTGCACGGTCTTATAAAAACTTTCATGGCCGAGATCATGGTACTGTTGCAGAATAATAGGAACAAAGTCTGAGTCCTCGAGCAAATAGATTCGATCATTGTAGAAAAGCACCCCCTTCTTGAATGACCACGGTGTACTCAATTTCCCATCTTTAATCATCACTTTCAAATCATTGATTTCCGCATTTGTTTCGTTTAGTTCTACTACGGATCCCCACCATGTCGGGCTGGGAAGTGTTAGTACGCAAAGCATCGATGATTCCCCTTTTCAGGACATCCCATCCGCCACTTAGTTGTATTTCCCTTGCTCGTATTCAATGACAAAATCATATCCCCTCAACTTAATTATCCATTTTTGCTGTATCTCCATGGCGGTCAGCTGTTCCAACAAAAATTTACGGCTCTTGTGGTCGGTCCGGACCTAAAAACGCCGCCCCAGCAGATAAGGCCTCTAATTCTGGACAACGAGTGCTAAGGCCAGCAACTCTTTTTCACATGCATAGAGGAATACATTTTTCCCTTTGAGTGTAGTGCTATAGTAGGCGATCGGACGTTCTTGCAGCATAAGAACAGCTCCCACTCCATGTTTTGAGGCATCACATTCCACCACAAACTCTTGTTTGAAATCAGGAAGGGCCAATACAGGTGTCTCGGACATGGCCTTCTTCAACCTCTCAAAAGCCTCACTAGCTTCCTTATTCCAAGTGAATCCCCCTTTCTTGAGTAACTCTGTCAAAGGCCTAGCTATTTGCCCATACCCCGCAATGAAACGGCGATAATACCCCGCTAATCCCAAGAAACCCCGTAGTTCCATCACATTCTTGGGTTGAGGCCAAGTCAACATTGCTGCCACTTTCATGGGATCAACCTTCACCCCTCCAACACAAATGATATGGCCTAGGTAGTGGACTTCCTCTTTGGCCAATGAGCATTTCTCCCTTTTCACAACTAACTGGTTTTCCACCCAGTTAGGACTGTAAACTAATATGTCATTAAAGAACACTAGAACAAATTTTCTTAGTACTTCCTTAAAGACTTCATTCATAAGACTCTAAAATGTGGATGGGGCATTTGGGAGCCCAAGAGACATTACCAAAAACTTCGTAGTGTCTGTGGTGCGTGCGGAAAGCAGTCTTTTCTATCTCAGATTCTTCCATTCGGATTTGATGGTACCTGGATCGTAGGTCTAACTTGGTGAAAACCCGAGCCTCCTTAAGCTCATCCAACAACTCCTCAATAATTGGTATGGGAAATCTATCCCGTACAGTCATCTTGTTCAGACCTCTATAATCTACACAGAAACGCCATGCTCTGTCGTGTTTCTTGACTAGCAAAACCGGGGAAGAGTAAAGGCTGTGGCTGACTTGTATGATTGCTTACTAAAGCATGTCATCTTCCATCTTCTCAATTTCTTGTTTCTGGTAGTGTCGGTACCTGTAAGGATGAAAACTCATGGGTCCACTCCCTTGTAACAAGGAGATTCGATGGTCTTGACTCTGTCGGGGAGGAAGGCCTCAAAGCTCTCCAAACACGATGGGGTATATTTTTTAACCCACGGCTCCCACTCCCTAGATTCGTTCCCCTCCCCTATTTTCTCCTCCATCAACCGAATCTGTAACAAAATTCATGTTCCACAATTTTTCTTCATGTTGGGAATGGTGTCCTAGAAGCATAATAAGTAATAGGATATTTATCATTTATTTAATAAAAGAGTTTATTCATCATTTTATGTGTATACATTTGTGAATATTTTATGAATATCAATGAAAATTCTGTGATTATTTATGTAACCTTAAACATTCTTATAAGTGTTATATACGAGAGGATAATGTTTAAGGATAATAATCAAAAAGTAATGTTCATAATGAATTTAATTAAAGTTCAAAATCTTTAATTAAAGCATTATTAATACATGTCATTCTCATTCAGAATGAAACGGTGTTATCCGCACTATTAATATGGTGAGATATTGAATGAGTGTAATTCGCATAATGAGATTATGTGGAACAAGGACACAGACACAATATGAATTTATAATAATTTTCGTTAAATATAGAAATTCTAATTTAGTCTACCGATGGTCATATATAGAATGATCTTAATCCTGAGTTCTTAACAGACTCCTATTTATGGATTTGTGTCTTTTTAGTTACTCGGTACAGATTCTGAGATCCTGAATCCTATTCTTTGTATTTTAGAGACATGATGAAGTAGGTAGCCGGAAATGTTATTACACGAGATGGAATCCATTCCTTCTTAAGAAAGAAATAGATAAATAATTCTCTTAAGGGTTGATTCGGTACTTGGACCAGTAGGAGCTCCGATTCATGATTGTGTTTTATGAACCACTGTCCATTAGAGAATCAATGGTACTTAAGGATAAAGATATAATTAGAGAGGTTAACGGATTTTACCTAGCTCTAATTATGAATTATTTATGGAGGATCGATCTATATGCAATGACTATATCAAATGGACACTTCACAGTTTAGCTCAAGGATAATTAATTGAGAATTAATTATAAATTAAATAATGTGATTATTTAAGTTTAAGTTTAAATTTGAATTTTGAAACACACATGTGAAGGTGTTCACATAGTGTGAACGAACAGCATAGTGTGAATCCCTTTGGGATTCGAATCGCTTGCTCTTTGTAGTTATCCAATTAACTTATTTGATAAGTTGTCCAATTTGAAATTCAAATTGATTTAAGTTTGACTTAAATTGGAATTTGAATTTGAGTCAAAATTGGACTACAGGATAAAGGATGATTTTCTCTTCCTTCCCTATCTACAAATTGGCGCCACATAGGGATGAGAATTCTCTACGGTGGCCGGCCACACTAAGGATAAGGGAATGTGAGATTTTGTTTCAAATTCAAATAGGAGATAATTAATAAGCTTTATCTTGGAGATAGAGATTGGATTCCTTCTAGAAGTTTGACTTCTACTCTATAAATAAGAGAATGATAGAAAATTATGAGAGACAATTTTTGAAACAATTTTTGCCCTAATTTGAATAGGGTGGCCGAAATTATTCTCATAGAGTGAGAGGGAAAATTTTTCTCCAAAAATTTCATATCGTGCATGCGTTGGTGTTTGTAGAAATTCAAGTGTTTATTCTAACCCGTTTTGTCTCATGTGTGCCCACACACACGTATTCGTGGATTCTAGGAATTGACGTGGAAGACATTGATTTTCTAAACACAAAGCTTTGGAGCAAGGATTGTTTGAGGTCAAAGAACTCAAGTTATCATCCTAATTGGCCGCCGGGTATTATTCGTAATTGAGTTCTTAATAAATGAATTAATGAGATTAATTTATTCGTACATAAATTAATATAATCTATAGAGTATCTCAAAGGTTTTATCAAAATTTTTTGTTATACACGATCCCCTCCCCCCACGCTTCCGCATCCGAATTCGATTCGGAGACCAACACTTCAAAACACGGTTTACTATCCTCACCCTCACTTTTTTGCTACTGCCTGTCCCAATCCCACAAGCCTAACTTCAGACTTCCCAACCGTAAATCTCATGTCCATAGTGTCAAAATTCCACACTATGGGACCCAATGTCTGTTGGTAACCGAATCGAATTCGGATGCGGAAGCATGGGGAAGGCAGATCGTGTATAACAAAAATTTTCACAAAACTTTTGAGATACTCTATAGATTATATTAATTTATGCATGAATAAATTAATTACATTCATTTATTTATTAAGAACTCAATTAGGAATAATACCTGGCGACCGATTAGGATGATAACTTGAGTTCTATAACCTCTAACAATCCTTGCTCCAAAGCTTTGTGTTTAGAAAACTAATGTCTTCCACGTCAATTCCTAGAATCCATGAAGACGTGTGTGTGGGCACACCTTAGACAAAACGGGTTAAAATAAAACACTCGAATTTCCACAAACACCAACGCATGCATAATGTGAAATTTTTGGAGAAAAATTTTTCCTTTCACTCTATGAGAATTTCGGCCACCCTCTAAAATTAGGGCAAAAAATTGTTTCAAAAATTGTCTCGCGCAATTTTCTATTATTCTCTTATTTATAGAGTAGAAGTCAAACTTCTAGAAAGAATCTAATCTCTATCTCCAAAATAAAGCTTGTTAATTATCTCCTATTTGAATTTGGAACAAAATATTCTCTTTTCCTTTATCTATTATGGCCGGCCAAGATAGGAGATTCTCATCCCTATGTAGGCGCCAATATTAGATAGGGAAGGAAGAGAAAATCATCATTTATCCTGTAGTCTAATTTTGACTCAAATTCAATTTTCAATTTAAGTCAAACTTAAATTAATTTGAATTTTAAATTGAACAACTTATCAAATAAGTATAAATGGATAAATCTAGATGTGTTCAAATTCAAATTTAAATAATCTCATTATTTACATAATAATTAATTTAATTATTTTCGAGTGTTTAATTTTAGAATTCCGTAATTCTAAAATTCCCATTTTGCCCTTTGTGTCTGGTAGAATTACTAGGACGACGTGGAGACTAATGGACCTATAATCCCGAGCTCCAATAAAATTAATAATTAATTAAGCACTTTAATTAATTAATTAATTCTATTAATTCCAATAGTTACTCCACTATAAACATAGAATTGCACTCTTAAAATTATAGATATAAATTACTTATAAACTGTGAAGTGTCCATTTGATATAGTTACTACATATAGATCGATCCTCCATAAATAATTCATAATTAGAGCTAGGTAAAATCCGTCAACCTCTCTAATTATATCTTTATCCTTAAGTACCATTGATTCTCTAATGGACAGTGGTTCATAAAACACAATCATGAATCGGAGCTCCTACTGGTCCAAGTACCGAATCAACCCTCAAGAGAATTATTTATCTATTTCTTTCTTAAGAAGGAATGGATTCCATCTCGTGTAATAACATTTCCGGCTACCTACTTCATCATGTCTCTAAAATACAAAGAATAGGATTCAGGATCCCAGAATCTGTACCGAGTAACTAAAAAGACACAAATCCGTAAATAGGAGTCTGTTAAGAACTCAAGATTAAGATCATTCTATATATGACTATCGGTAGACTAAATTAGAATTTCTATATTTAACAAAAATTATTAGAAATTCATATTGTGTCTATGTCCTTTTTTCACATAATCTCATTATGCGAAATACACTCATTCAATATCTCACCATATTAACAGTGCGGATAACACCATTCCATTCTAAATGGGAATGACATGCATTAATAATGTTTCAATTAAAGATTCTGAACTTTCATTAAATTCATTATGAACAATATTTTTAATTATTATCCTTAAACATTATCCTCTCATATATAATACTTATATACAATGTTTAAGGTCACATAAATAATCATGAAATTTTCATTGATATTCATAAAATATTCTCAAATATATACACATAAAAATGATGAATAAACTCTTTTATTAAATAAATAATAAATATCCTATTACATCTTATGCTTCTAGGACACCATTCTCAATAATGTCCTCAACACTAAGCTCCTAACACAGCATCATACCTGTTGACGGTGAAACTTCGTCAATAGAAATACACCGGATCACCCACTAGTATCCCGTGGGGTTACTGGCTAGAAATTAGTTGGATATTTGAAATTATACTATGAAGTGTTTGTTATGTTTTGTGAGCATGAAAATAACACTTGAATAAGAGGACACACGAGATTTATAGTGGTTCACTCTGTTAATGAAGAGCTACATCCACTTGTGTATGGTATATTTATTTTGGACTCTTTACAAATTACATGCACGTATGCTCTCTCTTATCATGCCTTTTTCAGAGAACTCTCCCCTTTGGCGTATGGGGCTTTGCCCTTTTTATAGCCCAAGCTTCCTTCGTGGGTGGTTTTCCTTCGTAGGTGGAAGTACTTCAGTGGCCTACTTTCTAGGCTAAAGCCGTAGCCCACTAATCACTTTTGGACTGTTCACTCAGCCATTAGGTCTTCTATTACAGCTCTGTGAATTCCTGTAATCTCTTGCTACCCACTGCAGGGCGGTTTAAGGGTTTGTAATTAATGCTCGTATTGCAGACGTATCCCACTCCTAGACGCAACTTATGGTGTCAGGCATCTTCCTCTCAGCGTCTGTGCCGCGCGGATCTTATGCCCTTTCTAACCTTTTCAAAGGCTTTTGCATAAGTTCGACCTCACAACGGGTCGACGCCCTAATTTGGGACTTTCCTTGCTGCGTCGAGGGTAGTCGAACTCTTGGCATCGAGGGTGATTGATGTACTGGCGTCGATAGTGGCCACCTTTGGAGGGAAGGTAGGGTCACGTGTCACGCTATCGACGCTCCACCTGTCATCCACATTTTCTCACACAATAGCTGCCCCCCAGTTCGATGGATTCCTTTAGATAACCCTCGAGCTAGGTTCGGGTGTCTTTCTATGCCTCGGGTGTGGGAACCCAATTCCGAGCCTTCTTTCGTAATGATAGCACTGATGCTTCAACTCTCCTCGGGGGACGTAACCGTCGCGTCGGTCAGTTCGGCAGGCTATCGTAAGGCTTCATCTTTTGAAACAACAAATATGAGCCCTTTGATCGTGTCCTCTCACCTTCCCGCCTTTGTCTGTTGCCGTCGGATCTGGGGTTGATACCCCTGCCGCTGGATTTTATGAATTTTAATTTGACGGCTAGGGGTAGAAGGCTTGTTTTCCCTTAAATATCCCTCGAACCGAAGCCATTTTCTTTTTACCAAACTTCTCGGACTTCTCTCCTTCTGACTGAGTTCTTTCTTGCGGATTCCTTCTCGCATCCTTTGCTCTCCTCGGTGTTTCGTGAAGTCACTTTGGAACTTGCTTTCGCCCAGACTCCATCTCACAGGTAAGTTTTCAATGACCGCTCGCTCTTGCTTTTTTAAAAAACTCAGTCTTTCCTATCGAAAAACATAGTCATGCTAATTGGAATGTAGGGGATTAGAGACTTTACCGTTTGCTTTGCCTAACCCTTATAGGATAGTTTTTCTGACTTCTGACTGATTGTGGTCACTCCTGGGTTGAAATGCATCTTGTTTGTTTATGAACATTCGTTGTTACCATTTTTGTATGAATGGTCAACGTTATGTTAAAGATGTGCTAGTGGTATGTGAGTAGTCGTCACTTGCCTCTTTCTCTCGACTTAGGATTTTGACTTAGCTTCTTTGTCTTTTTCACCATCAAAAAAATGGCCTCAAACCCTCGTCGAGAGGACCCGTCCGTTGTGCAACCAGATTCTCCTTCTATAGTGGAGATCTCGTGGTCGTCTTCTTCATCAGATGGCAACTCAATACTGAGTGAAATAGAAGCATACATGGGTGGACCTAGCGAGGGTTTCTGTGATGAGTTCGACAGCGTCGACCGTATGCTGGAGGAAGAAGCAAATAAGATTCCCTTCACGGGAGGCAGCTTTAGCGGGTTTGCCACTTTAACGGTGGATGCCCCCTTGGCTGCTACGAGCGGCGACCTAGATAGGCCATTTTTTATGGTTGACGTCGTGGCGTCGAGGGTGCGAAACAAAGATATTATTCGGGCTGTTAAGGAAGGTTGTATCGACGGGAGGTGGTTTGAGTACCTCCTCCCAGACAAACATTTTAGGACCAGCATACCCCCTACCGGGTACCTCCCCGTGTATACTCGGGCTGTTACAGCGGGGATGACTTTGCTAGTTCATCCATTTGTTAAAGATTATTACCATCATTATGGCATCTCTCCTGCCCAATTGGCACCGAATGTTTGGTACTGTTTTGCCGGCGCCTGGGTTCTTTGGAGCTAGCGATTTGACATAGATCTGCCACTGGATGAATTTATGTTTATGTACAGACTATGCCACGTTGCCAAATGCGATGGATGATATTTTTTGAGTGAACATGGGCGATCTCGGCCTAGGCTTGGAACATTGATACGAGGTATCCCCTCGTCAACACATGGGTGGAAACCCATGTTTTTCATGATTCGGGGGCCTTTTAATTTTCACCCTGAAGATTGTTTGCCCCGTCGTAGGAAGGTGCAAACTTCATTTGGGAATATGGGTGAGAATTTGATACTTCGCCCTCTTTTTTTTTTTAAATGCTGACAGTTCTTTTATCCTTTAGTTAGCCACGATCGGCCGAAGCTTTCTGGATAGAGATTGGCGAGGGTTGAAAGAGCCTTTTTGTACCCGGAGAAGGTTCGCCACATCGACACCCTGTTAATTGAGTTCAACCTTAGAGGGGCAGGGTTGATCCTCGACCTTCCAGATCCCTCTGACCCTCTCGCCGTCAGGGAATATTTTCATTTAAGCGACGAAGGTAAGCCCCTGGACTTGGCTCGACGCGCTTGCCCTCTTTTTTTTTTAACTTGGCCTAACTGTTCACTGACTACATGTTGACTGGTCCTTTGCTCAGAAATGGCCTCCTTGAGGATTCAGCTTCCAGGCAACTAGCAGCCTCAGCCTGTCCCGCCGTCTCAATCCAGGGGGAAAGAGAAAGCAAGCACCTCTTCTTCGGCGTCGAAGAGGAAGAAGACCGCGAAAGTTTCTTCAGGGTCGGGGGCGGAAGCTCCGGCGCTTAAAAGAAAGTGAAAAGATAAGGCGCGGGAGACTGGGACATGGACGCCGGCGGTCCCGATCCCTGACGTTGCTAGTATGCCTCCGGTGCCGAGGGAACGTGTGATTATGTCGGGTGCAAAAATCATGGATTCCAATTTCTAAGTCCCGGATATTTCTGACACCGAGATTGGGGCTATGCTGAAGCTTCCTCCTCGTTTTTCCCTCGTCTTCCAGGCTTTATATGAATCATTCCTTGAGCTGCACTGGATCTCTACCACTCAGTCTTCTCTGGTGGATCATCAGCGCAAGCAGATTTTCCTTCCAGATTCATGTAAGTTTCGACCGTGCTTTCCTCTTTTTTTTTTTTTTTTTTTTTTGTAAATTTGTTCCTCGTACCTTTACTCTGACATCCAATTTTCTCAAGGCCTAGTCCTTGCCATTCTCAATCTCATTGATCTGGTCAAGGTTGAGGAACGTGGCAAGGAGATGGACAGTGTGGAGGCCAAGCTTAACTCTCTTCTTGATGCTGCCAATAAAAAGCATATGTCTGCCGTCGAGGAGAGGGACGTAGCTATGGCCAAGCTGGAGAGTTTGGAAGGAGAACTAGCCAAGCTATGGAGTCTTGAAAGGAGGTGGCCAGTCTGAGGGCCGCGATCAAAGATCTTACGAGGCGGGCAGAGGCTTCTAAGAAGAAATCCGCTGAAGCAACGGAGGCTATGAAGAAGTGCTTTGCCGAGGGAAAAGCTGAGGGGAAGAGAGAAGCTGAAGCCGAGGACTCAGCAATGCTCGATGCCAGGCGTGCAGATATTATTGAGGAGTTTAAGGCTTTTTCGGAGCTTATCGATATTCGCACCAAAGACTTCTAATCTGCTGGTCAACAAATTGTTGATCTAATTAAGCAAGAGCATCCTGAGTGGAATCTGAGCTTTCTTTATATTCCTCCTCCTCCTGCTGATGACGACACTTCTTTTCCGCCTGATGGTGATGACTCGGCGGTTGGCGGCGATGCTTAGGATTTCTCCCCTTTCTTTTTTGTAATATTTATATGTTGACACTCTTTATATAATACTTATAATTTCTTCATATTGTCTTTGAAGATAGGGGATTTTACAATTGTTTTTATTGCTTTTCTTTTTTTTTTTTGCCCTTTTGGATCGTCGTCTTAGAAAATTTCATAAAATTTTCTAAGTTTTTCCTCGCCCCTCCTCCTTGGAGGAGTCGGTGTTGGCTTTTGCCCCTTAGGGTCATCGTCTTAGAAAATTTCATAAAATTTTCTAAGTTTTTCCTCGCCTCTCCTCCTTGGAGGAGTCGACGTTAGTTTTTGCCCCTTGGGGTCGTCATCTTAAAAAATTTCATAAAATTTTCTCAGTTTTTCCTCACCTCTCCTCCTTGGAGGAGTTGGCATTAGCTTTTACCCCGTGGGGTCGTCGTCTTAGAAAATTTCGTAAAATTTTCTAAGTTTTTTCTCGCCTCTCCTCCTTGGAGGAGTCGGTGTTAGCTTTTGCCCCTTGGGGTCATCGTCTTAGAAAATTTCATAAAATTTTCTAAGTTTTTCCTCGCCTCTCCTCCTTGGAGGAGTTGGCGTTAGCTTTTGCCCCTTGGGGTCGTCGTTTTAGAAAATTTCGTAAAATTTTCTAAGTTTTTTTTTTTTTTTTTTTTTTTTTTGTGATCCGTAGATCCCTTACTGCCCCCCTTGTCTGTTTAATATACCTTAATTTTTTAAGCAGACATGTTTACTTAAGGGGTGAATTCCTCTTATTTTTGGACAATATTTCTAAAAACTCATCAATTTATTTAAATTGCCAAAAAATATAACTAAGATGCGTTAAAAAATTACATACATTATTGGTAGTACAGCCTTAGCAGTTCTGCATTCCACGGATGCTGAATCTGCTTGCGGGAGAGGCTTTCCAGAATGTAGGTGCCAGGACGCAATACTTCCTTTATTCGGTAGGGTCCTTCCCAAGTTGGGCCCAGAGGACCAGTATTTTTGGGTTTTGTACTCTGTGTTACCCTTTTCAATACTAGGTCTCCTGGGATGAACCTTCTTTGTTTAACTTTTTTGTTGTAATACCGTGCTGCCCTCTATTGGTAGCGGCGATGCAGAATTGGGAGTCGAGCCTTTTTTCTTCTAACAGGTCGAGTTCTCCATTCATGGCATTCGTATTTGCATCGTCATTGTAGATAACAGTTCGTAGAGTCGGCGTTTCAATTTCTATGAGGAGTACCGCCTCGACACCATATGTCATGGAGAAGGGTGTTTCACCCGTGGTAGTTCGGCTTGTCGTCTTATATGTCCACAGGACCTTCGAAAGTTCTTCTGCCCATTTCCCTTTTAAATCATTAAGCTTTTTCTTTAGGGTATATTTTAGTATCTTGTTAACAGTCTCGACTTGACCATTGGATTATGGATGTATTGGCGCCGAAAAGTCTTTTCGGATGCCTAAGGTGTCGCAGAATCTTCACATTGAGGCATTATCGAATTGTTTCCCATTGTCAGATACTATTGAGTGTGGGACCCCAAATCTGCACACGATGTTGTTCTACATGAAGTTGGTGCAAACTACTTTTGTGGTCATTGTTAGAGCCTTCGCCTCTACCCATTTAGTGTAGTAGTCTATTGCGACGATGGCAAACTTAAAGCCTCTTGGTGCAAGCTACAAGGGCCCGATCAGGTCGACCCGCTATTTAGCAAAGGGCTATGGGCTGAGAATTGGGGTTAGGTTTTCTGGAGGTGCTCTGGGAATTGTGGCATATTTTTGACATTTGTTGCAGCGTCGAGCGTATTGGAATGTGTCTTTTTTGAGCGTAGGCTAATAATATCCCTGTCTTAAGACTTTGAGATCTAAAGACTACCCCCCAGTATGATTACCACATACTCTTTCATGGATTTCCTGGAGGACCTTCTGGGCTTCACCGTTGTTTAGGCATCGCTGCAAAGGTGTGGAGTAGCCTCATCGGTAAAGCAAACCATCGTATAGTAGGTACCTGGCGGCTCTATATCTGAGTCGTCGGGCCTCGTCCTTGTCACTCGGTAGCTTTGTATTTGTCAGATATTGGATTAGTGGTGTCATCTAACCCTCGTCCGTCTGGATGGTTAAGGCCTCAATTTTTTCCTCAATTGTTGGCCGCTCCAGTTCTTCGATGGGAACAATTCCTAGTATGTCAGAATCCTTGGATGATGCTAGTTTGGCCAAGGCATCGGCGTTGGTGTTCTCAGCTCGTGGTATTTGAAGTATTTCATAGCTTTTGAACATGATGAGCTCTTCCTTTACCTTTCTTAAGTATTCACCCATTCTTTCGTCGTGCGCTTGGTACTCCTCATTTACTTGTCCAACAACCAGGTGAGAATCGCTGAAGATCCCGAGCCTCTCGACTTTTAAATGATTCTCCAATCGTAATTTTGCAATCAGTGCCTTGTACTCTGCTTCGTTATTCGACGCCTTGAATTTAAATCGTACCGCCGAAGTAATTTTGTGGCCTTCTGGGCTGATCAATAGGATGTCGGCTCCTGACCCATTTTCGTTTGACACTCTATCTACGTAGAGCCTCCATCTTGTCGTCTCAACTTCGTGTGTGGAAGGAGTTGGCCTATGAGAGAACTCAGCTAGGAAATCCGCCAGCGCCTGCCCCTTAATGGCTATTCTTGGTACATATTTAATGTCAAACTGGCTTAGCTCTACCGACCATTTGACAAGTCGACCAGAAGTTTCAGGCTTTTGCAATGCCTGCCTTAACGGGTGATTTGTTAGAACCCGTATTGTTTGGGATTGAAAGTAATGCCGAAGCTTCCTTGAGGCTACCATCAAGGCGAGGGCCAGTTGTTCCATTTCAGTGTATCTTGACTCAGCGTTGAGGAGTCCTTTGCTTACATAGTAGACTAGCAGCTGGACTTTTTCTTCCTCTCTTATCAGCACAGAGCTCATGGCGTGTTGTGACACAGAGAGGTATAGGCTTAGCTTTTCGTTGGCGATGGGTTTCGACAGGATTGGCGATCTGCCTAGGTGCTCTTTTAATTTTTGGAAGGCTTCCTCACAGTATGGCGTCCATTCAAAATGCTTACTTCCTTTTAAAGCGTCGAAGAAAGGGATGCACTTATCTGTTGCCTTTTATATGAATCTGTTCAGAGCGGCGACACACCCTGTCAACCTTTGAACCTCTTTTGGTTTAGTTGGAGACCTCATATCCTGCAGGGCTTTTATTTTTTTGGGGTTAGCCTCTATTCCCCGGTTACTGACCATGAAACCGAAGAAATTCCCCGATCCGACGCCAAAGGCTCATTTTAGGGGGTTTAACTTCATGTGGTACCTTCTAAATACGCAAAACATTTCCCCCAAATGGTCGACGTGCTGGGTGGCCCTAGTACTTTTCACAAGCATATCGTCGACGTAAACTTCCATTGAGTTGCCGAGTAGTTGAGCAAACATTTTATTCACAAGCCTTTGATATGTAGCCCCTGCATTTTTCAAGCCAAAAGGTCATTACCTTGTAGCAATAGAGGCCTCTATCGGTTATGAAGGATGTGTGTTCTTCGTCGGTCGGATGCATGGGGATCTGGTTGTATCCGGAATAGGCATCCATAAAACTCAGCATCTCATGCCCCACAGTGGCGTCGACCATTTGGTCTATTCGAAGAAGTGGGAAACCATCCTTCGGGCATGCTTTGTTAAGTTCACTGAAGTCGATGCATGTCCTCCATGTCCCGTTAGGCTTGACTACCAAAACGGGGTTCGAGACCCACCGAGGGTAATAGGCCTCTCTAATGAAACCGTTGTTGATCAACTTATCGACCTCTTCTTTTAATGCCCCGTACCTCTCTGGGTTCATTGGTCGGCGCCTCTGGCGTTTGGGGGGATATGAGGGGTCGATGTTCAAAGAATGGCATACGACTCCTGGGTCGATCCCTTCCATATCCACATGATTCCAGGCGAAGACATCTAGATTCTTTTTTAGGAAGCTCTCGACTTCCGCCCTAAGTGATGGGTTTAAGTCGGAGCCTATTTTGAGCACTCTGGTTGGCTCGTCCTCGTCGACTTGGATTTTCACCAACTGCTCGACTGGTTGAGACCAGGCGGCCTCTTCTTAGAGTCTGGGGTCTATGTCTTCCATGGCACACTAATAGACCAGTCTGGACTCCTGCCTCCCGGGCTGGTCGTATCCGCGTAAAGCATCAGAATATGCAACCCTAGCCTCGTATTGGTTGCTTTTTATTTCACCTACTCCGTTTGGGGTAGGGAATTTGACTTTCTAGTGGTAAATGGAGGTTATTGCCCTTAGTGCCTGAAGGGTTGGCCTTCCAATGATGGCATTGTATTGGGAGCCTCCCTTAATTACCACAAAATTGGCCATTATGGTGGCCTGTCGGGGTTTCTCTCCTACGGTTATTGGCAGTCATATTGTTCCCTGAGGGATGACGGAATCCCCAGTGAAACCGTACAATGGTCTGGAGGTTTTTTCCAATTGCTCATTCAGGATCCCCATCTTTTCTAGGCAGTTGGAGTATAGGAGGTCTACCGAGCTTCCATTGTCCACCAGAATTCGGCATACGGTGTGATTTCCAATTACGGCCTCTACCACCAAAGCGTCATTATGAGGGAAGTGAACCCTGTTGGCGTCATCCTCATTAAATGCTACGTCAGCACTGCCGAACCTTGTTGCTTTTGTGGCGGAGACGTTCCAAAACCTTTCCTGGTGCACCCCATGGCTTCGTGGGCGTAGGCTTTCTGAGATCTCCTCGAGTCTCCTCCAATATACGGACCGCCAAGGACGGTTCGTATGACGCCGACAGGTTCCCGGTCCTCTGGTCGTTGGTTCTCCTCTCAACATCGACCGGCATTTTGGCCGCCGTGGCCATCGTTTCTTGGTCTTCACTCGGCTTTGAACTCCTGGAGCCTTCCTTCTCGGATTACCCTTTCTATTTCATCTTTTAGATTGGCGCAATCATTGGTGTGGTGGCTGACGTCACCGTGGAACCTACAATATTTCTTCTGGTTCCTTCGGCTTGGATTTGACCTCATTAGCTTGGGGCGGCGTAGTAAGTTCCCGTGACCTACCTGATTAAACACTTCCTCAACTCCCACTGTTAATTCATGGTAGGAGTCGTACTTTTGAAACAGTCGAGGCTTGCAGTTCTCCTCTTGCCTCGGTTTCTTAGTTTCTGGAATGTTCGGTGCCGAAGCAGATTGCTTGTCTCCACCTCATCGCTTCTTTCCGTCCTGCTTCCCTGCCGTCGACCCTTGTTCAGTCCCTTTATTTTTGTTGGACCTGTGCTCGGGGTCGTTTGCATCTGCTTCCTCGGCATTGATGTACCCTTGTACTCGTGCAAGGAATTCTTTGTAATTGGACGGAGGCTTCCGGTTCAGCTCTCTCTTGAAGGGGGTAATTTTCTTCATGCTAGATAATGCCCCTATCAAGGCTTCACTGTCGGTTATGTCCGTTGTTGCAACAACAGCTTCCCCATACCTTGCGATCCAGTCTTTTAATGACTCGTTTGGCTTTTGGTATATTGTAGTCAAGTTCTACTTTGGAGGGACATATTTTTTTACTCCCATAAACTGGAGGGAAAATGCTTCCTTCAACTCGTTGCAGCTTGAGATGGAGTTTGGTTTTAGCGTTCGAAACCATCTCCGGGTAGAGTTTGTTAAATGGTTTCGGATGGCCCGACACATGATCTCCTCGGCATATCCATGCAAGAGCATGTGCCCTGTGTACATTTCTAAGTGGTCATCTGGATCTCCCCTCCCGTCATATGGTGGGATCGAGGGTAACCTGTATTTATCGGGGAGAGGTGGTGCATTAATTTCCTTGGTAAATGGGTGGTCGTGCGTCCGACTTCACCCGTGAGCTTTTGCTCTAGGCTGGCCATGCGCTCCATAATGGCTAGTGCCTCCTCCGTAGAGATTGCTGAGCCAGCTCCTCTCGACGCCTCGGCCCTTTGCGCATTAGGTCTGCCTCTTGCCCGTCCGCCCGTCTGTACCGACCCCGCATCTCCTGGAGGGTTCCTGCCAAGGTTCTGAGGTGGTGCTTCGGGGTTTCCCAGGCCTCCGGCTATTTAGTTCTCAGGAGCCCGGAGTCCAGCGGCCCTTAGACGACTGCCGGTGGATTGGGAGGGCTGAGGCCTGGGATTACCTTGAAGATTTTCACTATCCCCGATTCCCTCCGGGATGTCTTGGCGGTCATCGGGGTTGTGGTTTCCAGCCATGGCAGCTTCCATCGGCCTCGAGGCGTCTTTCAGAGGTGGCATCGAGTTTCTTCCGTCCAAGCGCTCAACCACAGTCATCAGTCCTCGCACCAGGTCGGTTAGGGTAGTGAGATGGGCCTGCATCTGCACAGGGTTTGGTTGTAGTATGCCTGGGGGTGGGGCTCCGTTCCTAACCGGAGGTAGATCTTCTTCCATCCCGTCATTTGCCGGATGTGCGGTAGTTTCTTCCATCTGGCCACCTTGGTTAATGGCCTCAATTCTTCTTCTTGGAGGCATGTCAACTAACATATGAACCAGAGATTCTGGGTTCGGTCCCCAGTTGAGTCGTCAATTGTTGACGATGAAACTTCGTCAACAGAAATACACCGGATCACCCACTGGTATCCCGTGGGGTTACCGACTAGAAATTAGCTGGATATTTGAAATTATACTATGAAGTGTTTGTTATGTTTTGTGAGCATGAAAATAACACTTGAATAAGAGGACACACGAGATTTATAGTGGTTCACTCTGTTAATGAAGAGCTACATCCACTTGTGTATGGTATATTTATTTTGGACTCTTTACAAATTACATGCACGTATGCTCTCTCTTCTCATGCCTTTTTCAGAGAACTCTCCCCTTTGGCGTATGGGGCTTTGTCCTTTTTATAGCCCAAGCTTCCTTCGTGGGTGGTTTTCCTTCGTAGGTAGAAGTACTCGAATGGCCTACTTTCTAGGCTAAAATCGTAGCCCACTAATTACTTTTGGACTGTTCACTCAGCCATTAGGTCTTCTATTACGGCTCTATGAATTCTTGTAATCTCTTGCTACCCACTGCAAGGCAGTTTAAGGGTTTGTAATTAATGCCCGTATTGCAGACGTATCCCACTCCTAGACGCAACTTATGGTGTCAGGCATCTTCCTCTTGGCGTCTGTGCCACGCGGATATTATGCCCTTTCTAACCTTTTCGAAGGCTTTTGCATAAGTTCGACGTCACAACGGGTCGACGCCCTCATTTGGGCCTTTCTTTGCTGTGTCGAGGGTAGTCAAACTCTTGGCATCGAGGGTGATTGATGTACTGGCGTTGAGAGTGGCCACCTTTGGAGGGGAGGTAGAGCCACGTGTCACGCTGTCGACGCTCCACCTATCATCCACATTTTCCCACACAACAATACCCTTCAAGCTCAATCAAATAAAAATCAACAAGAAACTGGGTGTTCTGTATGTTGAGGTTTACCTCTCTACATAAGCTCAGACTTTGTAGCCTCTTTCCATTAGCCACCATAACCTGCAATGACAAGTTTTTCTCAGTATGCAGACCTGCTACCCTGGCAAAAGGCTCATGCAAAAAATTATGAGTGGAACATGCATCAATAAGAACTGTGAGGTTTACCTTTCCAATTCTTGTCGTAACTCGCATGGTTTGAGGAGTAGTCATTCCCACCATGGTATTCAAGAAGACCTCCAGCTTGTTCCCTATCTCATCTGATACGAACCACGCCAACAACGTGACGAAACCCGAAACTAAATATGGAATTGCGATTTAAGATTTTCAAGAATTGATGGAAACCGCAACCCTTTGCTTAGCAAAGCAAGAACCTTGGTATGGTGAAGATGCCACAAAGGAGTATGGAAATCCATTTGTTAAGTCAAGTTTGAACGCCACAAGATAACCTTGATAAGTTCATAATAGTTTCTTCAAGAACTTAAGAAGAATATCTTACAATATGAATAAACATCAAAACTTTAAAGGTTCCGAAACTAATGAAAACAAGTAAATTTTGGCCCGAAAAATGGAGTTGGCGGCCTACGCCCGGCCGCGATTGTAGAGCTCGAAAAGAGCTTTGATTTGATATATTATGGGCCCATAATATATCAAATTGAAGCTCCTTTCGAGCTCTACAATCTTCAGCCGGGCATAGCCCGCCGACCCTATTTTTCAGGCCAAAATTTGCTTGTTTTCATTAGTTTTAGAACCCCTAAAGTTTTGGTGTTTATTCATATTGTGAGATATTCTTCTTGAGTTCTTGAAGAAACTATTCTAAACTTATCAAGGTTTCCTTATGGCGTTCAAACTTGACTTATCAAATGGATTTTCATACTCGTTTGTGGCATCTTCACCATACCATGGTTCTTGCTTTGCTAAGTAAAAGGTCGCGGTTTCCATCAATTCTTGAAGATCTTAAATCGTAATTCCATATCTGGTTTCGGGTTTCATCACGTTGTTGGCGTGGTTCGTATCATCATCTTCCATCGTTACCATGGGTTCGGGTTCTTCAGGGGCCTCTTATTCGATCTCAATCTAGAACAACCATTTATAGACGTGATTGAAGGTGTAACGTTCACCACAATGGAAGCAAAGCCCTTGCTCCCTCCTCTTTTGAAGTTTCATGGGTGTGAATCGTCGCACGGCAACCTCCGGTCTGCTGCTTCCCTTGTCCTCTCCCTTAAGAACTCGACCACCGAAATTAGGGCTCCTCTTAAAGAATGGGTTCGGTTTGCCATCGTTGGGCCCCTTTTTCGCTTCCTATTTTTTCCCTCATAGATTCAGGCCAGGGAGATCACATCAGCCCGTAATGGCTCCTTCAGCCCGTTAAGGAAACATGTCATCTCTTACTCGTCTGTTAGTGGCCCAGCCTTCCCCAACAGTCGTTCAAATAAGCTCTGATAGTCTCTCACCGTCGAGGTATGTTAGAGCTTACATAATTCTCCAAATTCATCTTCGTAAGGGGCCGTTCCAAACCGAAACATTAATTCGGATTTGAAATCCTCCCAATCCATTTATGCTCTGAGCATTTTCTTCCTTTGGATCCAGATCTGGGCATCTCCCTCCATGTGGTAAGACGCTAGTCACACTTTCTCCGTCTCCTCCATCCCTTGAAACTCAAAGTACCGCTCCGCCCAGCACAGCCAAATGGTGGGCTCATCCTGGCCATCATATCATGGGAACTCCAACCTTACTACTTTCACCAAAATGGTTCCCGATGACATCTCCCCTGTTGCCCCCGGATGAGATTCCCTCTGGTTTGACGGGGAAGCTTCATCCCGAGTTTGCATCAGCTGGAAGTAGTCGTTCATCTACTCCAAAATTCTTTCTTGCCTAAGGTTAAGAGACACGACCTGCTGCTCAAGGCCCTGGTAACGTTGGTCATCCGCCATGTTTGTCTCTGACACCAAGTTGTTATCGACCTTCGTTCTTGCGGTCCTTCGACCTTGTCCTCATCTGTTCTTAGCTATGGTGACAGAAAAAGATGGCACAAGATGGAAAAAGACGCGCAAGATGGAAAAAGACAATTAGAAATGCTAAAAAGGAATATATTCATCTGTTGCCCAATCATTCTTTATAGAGTCCTTTATAGCCTGATAGGCTCCTCAACCCAAACGGGCTCTCCTAATTCGGTTATAACTGTTTCTTCGAATTAGAAATAATAAAAGCAGAAATAACAAAATTGGAACTGCAGCCCTGCTTCGTGCATCAGTAAAATAACAGAAGACAAAAGAAATAACAGTAAAAGATTAATCCACCCTTGACTAATTAATGGATCCATAACACTTTCACACTTTTTTTATATTTTTTTTCCTTTCTTCCGGATTGTATAAAGTGGTTGATTTGGGAGCCAAAAAGAGAGGAAGACACTATGTAAATAAGTGTAAAGAAAGTGACTTATTGTTAATATTTTATTTGAGAAAATAGAATTGATATGTGTCAAAAAATTAGACTATTATTTATAAAAAAAAAATCCGTAATAGATCATATATTTAACATTTATCTTCGCGTTATTATATGGATTTCATTTGTTTAATGACTAAGATGATCTGGCAGAGATATTGACTGAAAATAACATTTGATAACCAGACGGTAGGGAATCGACCCGCTGCCTCCGTACATTATTAGTGAATTAGAGGTCAAGGCTGAAGCATCAACCACAATTACAGGGCGACAATGAGGCCAACCCTACTTCGATGCAGCTAAGCACATGTAGAAGTATTTTAATCGATCCTTTGCATCTGTCTCAATGTTAATATCTGATCCAGAATTTTTCTTCATCACCATTTCACCCCATGAAGGTAGGACTGCCAATTAAACATGTTGCATGTTAAACTCATAGGCATAGTCAAATTACAGTGTATAGTAAACAATTTCAGAAATTTAGTTACCTTGGTATGATTTTACATCGTCACCACGAAGGCTATGTAGGGCTGCTTCCTTTTCCCTCCAAGCTCTGAGATAATTGAATGTCACTCCAAATTCACCCTGCATGTCCCTTATAACTTCACGAGGTCGATATGAAGTGCTAGTCAGAGCCACGAATTTTGCTTTCACACATTCCCCGATCATCCAACTACTGGCTTGGCGATGGTGCCCTTGAACAATTTCAATAGAACAAGTGTGTACTTCATCATACCGTTTGACAACAAACAACTCACTATCCTTCATTCTAGTAGCGCGAACCTGCCATTGACATTTATTGTCAACATATACCACATGCAACAAAGTAGTGCTCGACCTCTTCACCTTAAATTGATAGTGTTTGTTCATGGCATCATGATGGAGATGGTACTATAACAACCTTTTATTGTAATAAATGTTCTTCACACGCATTAGATCTTGGTGTATAATCAACAATGACTTCTCCGCCAGAAAAATCATCTGAAAATTGTACACGATCAGATCAGACTTTGGTCCATCGACAACAAGATGGGGTCCACCACTCCCTCCGTTACTTATTTCCTTATTTCTATTACTACCTTCTAGATCAAAAAATCAGGCTCATCATGATCTTGGCGGTCACAATTGATTCTATCATATTCCACCGGTAATGGTACTGGAGGAATGGGGAATTCATCTTCATCGTCCAATCCATATACCATTTTTAAATCCGCGCCGATATTGCCGACACTAATATTTTGCTCGGCTTCATCACTATAACATGAAACGGATGTTGGTTTCACTGGAATGTGGTTTCTTTCTCCTATCTCAGGTGGCAACGCTTCGGCCACTGACTCATCCACTATATCGACACATATTAGAAATTTGTTAAGCAAGTGAACATCCCTCTTCTTCAATTACAGGTCGAATGTGACATCATAGTTAGACGATATCTTCACAGGAGCTTCCCCATCTTCAACAACATATCTTAAGGATAAACTTTTTTCGTATGGCCGAATCCCAAGCACATTTCTCACCAAATATATAAGACCAATATAAGTTGTGTTGGTGGGGACCAATATCCCCTTCATTTCACAACCGACGTATCTCGAAGTACGGTCCCAATGTCCATTGTACTTGATGAAGATGTTCAATCCAGCAGCCATTCCTAAATAATTTAAAAACAATAACTGTTAATCAACATGCAATTACTCCTAGTCGTCATCGAGTCATCAGAAATGGCTAGTCATAACACTGTATAATGGCCAGTCATAAGGCAGTCATAGTGTGTCAGTCATAACACTATGAGTCATTTTAGTCACAAATTATGACCGGACGGTCATATCACTATGACTGCCTTATGGCCGGTCATAATACTATGACGGAACTACCAGTCATTTTGACTCATACTGTTATAATTTGACTCATAGACAATGACTCATATTGTTATGACTGATTGGACACAGTATTATGACCAGACATATAACACTATGAGTCATAATACTATGACTCCCAAGATCAACTATGTATTTGACGTATTGGTCGTTACAATCAGTTTACATATCAGTTATAAACCATCCAAAATTTCAAATTGACGAAGGATATTTTCAATTCCTATCACATTAAGTTCAACCTAGTCATTTTTTTCGACTTCTATATACTAAATCTCCCGAAAAATAAATTTAAAAAGACAAAAACAAAAGAACAACAAAAAAAATTGTGTACTAACCTCGATCTGGTGCACAATCGGAGTATTGGTGACGAGGGAATGAGGGCGTAGGGAAGAGAGAGACCAAGTAGAGAGGAGAGAAAGAGTCAAAAATGTGGTGTAGAGAGAGAGAGAGAGAGAGAGAGAAAGAGTCAAAAATGTGGTGTAGAGAGAGAGAGAGAGAGAGAGAGAAAGAGTCAAAAATGTGGTGTAGAGAGAGAGAGAGTGAATGAGCATGAGAGAGTTGAAAGTCTCTTTGAGGTGCTTTTAAATGATAATTTTGACTTAAATGACATAAAAATCATTTTATCCTCACACTGCTGACATGATAATACTAATTGTGAAAGTACACAAAAATAATATTAAAATTAATAATAATTTATTTAGGAGTGTTATTATTAAAATTAACCAAAAAAAAGAGGGTAAAAGAAAAATAATCAGAATTACTACTTTGGTAGGAGAACCATCAAAGAAATACCTCGGATGAAAAGAGTGTTAATAAGGAAAAGAAAAAACAGCTGTCAAAGAGATTCCTCAAAAAAAACAAAAGAAAAGAAAAGAAAAGAAAAGAACAACTGTAAAATTGAATCAGGTTTTTTCTTTTTCTTTTTTGAGAAAAATAAAATAAAAGGCAAGTTGGGCGGCAACGTTGTTGTTATTTCTCCCTCAACAGCTTATTCCAAATTTGCTAATATACCTAGTGCTATTACAAACTTGAGATACATTGCTGCTCATAAAGAAACAAAAAAATCCTTTGAAAATTCAAGACACATCTATTTCTAATTAATAGGCAGTAGTTTTATTTAAATTTATGCGGATGTATTGATCTTCACGTCAACCCCTTAACAGTTTACATTTTTTTTTTTGGGGTTTTTTTGGGGGGAGGGGGGATCAAAATTATAAATCTAACCACGTATTTCCTAGAAATTCAGCACCAACTGTGTTTTCTCAGTCTCTGATTTATTTTATCTAGTCATTGTCTTTGACCAATTGTTTATCTTCCACAACAGATATAACCATAGAATTTTATCTTCCACAACAGATATAACCATAGAACTCTCTCTCTCTCTCTCTCTCTCTCTCCCTCTCTTTCTCTCTCTCTCTCTCTCTCTCTCTCTCTCTCTCTCTCTCTCTCTCTCTCTCTCTCATAGTGTAAAAAGGATAACATGTATAATATTGTACAAGTCACGGCAACATTAGGGTGTCACAATCATAGCACAAAATTTGCATACTAATTCCCAATTCACACAGCTCTACTAATAACCCAAGATGTCGTTCATCTCTTCTTTTGGGTTGTAAATCTCATTAAACGCGGTTGACAAAGTCCAAAGTCAAAAGAGAAAGAAGTGAAGTTCGGATAGAAATGTATGGTATCTTCTTCCAAAACTTAATGATGAGATAAGGTACAATCTTTTGGAATTGCTTAATTAGGGCGTTAAAGAAACCATATTCAGAAAAGGGTATTAAATTTCTTAATTATGAAAATACGCAATGACGTATTGATATGTCACGCTATGTCATTTCTCTATATAATGTATCATGAAGTCAGAGAACGACTAAATCCAATTTCCAATTGGACGCAGAAAATGATATCACGCAAATTATTGGTTTATTTCATATACCAACGGAATTTTTTTAATTTATTATAAACCAATAATAAATTTTTGAAGAATCTGCCAGCGGATACTCGGGAAAACAACTTATATTTCCATATAATTTTAGTAAATTACGTATTTATACACACAATATATACGTAATATGTATAGATTAATGCTAAAGTCAAAACAAAAGGCCGAGTTCTAAAGCAAACGTAAGCTCACGATAATTTCTCCGTGAGTGGTAATCATGTAAATGACAACTGAAAATAGTATGTCAGCAAAACAATTAAAAAAAAGAACTGCATATAGTAATAGTCAACGCCTTTGGAGCATGTTCCACGAATTCTTTTCTTTTTTTATAGAGGGGAAATTTCATTACCAGAGAGAATGCATTTTTTTTATTTATTAAAGGAAAGAATGAATTATAAACTTAACATAAAGTCGCACATGACCTTAAATTATAATGAAATTTAACCGAATGACTAAATCCACCAGTAAAAATAATGATAGCACAAAGACGAATATAGATGCCGATACCTAAAGGGAAAAAACCCGATCGGCACATAAAAATTGAGCATAACCAATGCTCATTAAAAATGACCAAAGAGTCAATAGATTAACTTAGTCGATGAAGACCAAACCTCAATTCACGGGAACATAAGCAACACGGCCTAGTAAAACCTCTAGCCAGACATTAACACGCATACCATCGAGAAACACCTCGAACAGGTGGGACACAAACCAAGTTGGAAGGTGGGATAACTACCTCCATTATTACAAAATAAAACACATAACCCGCACCATCAAGTGGGTGGGAGACAAACCCATGCGGAGGACACAGCCTCCATTATTACAACTAAACAAAAAAATCCATCGGTGCCAAACCATCTGTTGAAGTACAGAAGCTAGATCTGTACAGAGCCACTATAGACGGAAAGCACAACTAGAGGAAATGAAGGAAATGCACCATGAGATCGTAGTCACCCGCTACTGAGTATGCTGGAAACAACGGTCCAAGCGACAAGCAACCCACCTATAAGGCGAGTTAGATCCACCCCAATAAAAACACTGCACCACACACATCCACCTTCACGTGAAAGCCAACGTCGAGATGAGTCCATAGACTAACTTTTGGGGCCAGAAGCCCCACAACGTGACGGTAGGCAGCGCCCGAACTCCACCAAACCAACACTCCAAGAAGAACCTCTCTCTCTTAACTTTTTTTCTCTCTCTAACTCACCGTCGTGAGTTGTGTTCCACGAATTCTTGCCCATTGCTTTCGCAGTGATTCTATTATGTTCAGAGATTAAAACCAAAAAAAAACAAAACAAAAAAAGAGAGAAAAAATTCTATACTTAAAAATAAAAGGGGCTACTTATTATTTAATAGAATTTAATGTTAAAACAAATTAAAAGTTTAAAAAAAAAAACAAAACAAAATAAAAACCAATTAAGACTTTATTTTTTCTTTTTTGCACGACGAACAAATTAAGACTTTTACGCCTGAAATAAGGGAATGCATTTATGAAGAGGCTAATTGTAAGCCTGTGTAATCAAGGCTTTAAAGTCGAACCTTCCACATCAAACAGTTAGCATCAACAGAGAATTTTCCCTTGAATTAAATTCTCGTTCTAGAATGAAATGTTCCGAGAATTAAAATCTAACATAACGGTTCCCACCTTGCTTAAAAAGCTCAAAATCTGAGAATCAAAATTGATAACTTACAAAATATACACAACGGTGTTATATTTTCCAATGAATTCACTCCTAAACGACCCTTATACGTCTACTGAATTACATGAAAATTTGTGGAAATCAATTGCATGCATGATGTATTTTCTTTCAAGTAATTCTCTATTTAAGTTTGAAGCATAAAAGCTTGTTATTGTCCTGCTTTAAGCTTTTTCCTCTGCTTTCTCCGTTGATCTCGCAAACCTGAAATAAATTATATATCATGATTTATAAACGTGCCTCCCTACAATAATGATAAGGAAAAAAATGAAAAAGAATTAAAATAGGGAATATACGTTTCTTCTCTTCTTTTCTTTTTTTCCTCAGATTCTCCATATTTTTTCGTTTCTGGGCCGTCTCTTTAACATCCACGTGCACCTGTGAGACAAGAAGAAAGTATGAATGGCTAGAACTTGAAAATGAGTAAGTTGGTAGCAATAATGTTCACTTTGTGCAGTTGACCTCAATATCATATAGTTTCTATAATGCCAGCTTGTAGTTTCACAACAACCTTGTCATACTTTGACAATGAAATCATACAGAAATCTTCCAATGATTGAGGTTCTGATAGGTTAACCTTCCCCATGATTCGGGCTGATCTTAATACCATAGTCCTAATATGCCAGCTTGTAATTTCACAACAAACTTTTTATATATTGCTGGAACTAGCTTCCATAATGAACATTTGGAATCATACAGAATCTTCCAACGATTCAGGTTCTGATTGGTTAATCATACGGAAACATACAGTTCGACAATGAACATTTAGAGCATGATGAGTATAATACAAGGATGACGAATTCTATTCAGAATTGAACCACGTGTAAGTATGACCATTCAGAACCTGATTGTTTAATGTTTGGGGTGTGTAGCAGAGTTTCTTCTTTAACAAAAGAGAGAGAGAGAGGTGTGTGTAGCAGAGTTTCTTCTTTAACAAGAGAGAGAGAGAGAGAGAGAGAGAGAGAGAGATCTGAAGGCATAACATCATAGCTAAAAAAAAAGTAATCTGGAGGATACAATTACTCTGCCTATTATTAACACTACCCCTACCATTCATCAGATGCTCGAAATCCCACATGTTAAGCTGTGTAAGTCATGTGTCCCTCACGAGTTCCCTGAGACTGTGCCTGTGCCTTGGACATGGGATAAAGTGGGCCATGAGGCGTTGAAAGAAGCCCGAATCCCTGATTTAGTCCCTAAACACCAGGCCCAGCCCACTCTTTTTGAGATGGATTCCTCTTTCAATAAGAAGTTGGACTATCTGTTAGGGTCCAAGAAGAGAAAGGCCCAGCCTATTTGGTACTCGGTGTTGCCACCACTTCCCTCCTCTGAGGATAAGAATTCTGAACTAGGCACCAAGGCCATAGGCGATACCGGATCCTATCCAATTTAATATCGGCGCCAGCACAGGAGCCTCCTCACCGAGTTTAGCTAAGGAGAAGGAAACAAACAGATTCGTCGGTCGCCGAGGATAGTCAGCTCTTCCTCTGGTAAGCTGCGGCGAGGAACAAATGCGGGCTCACCAAGCACCCTTCTAGGAGTGGAGGAAAGACTTGATGAGGAGAGACAGATCGTTCATGATCAGGATTTTAGGAAAGCCGAGGAGGCGGGCCATATCATGCCCCCCCGTTCGCCATGAAGGTAATCAACTAGAACTGTCGGGGGCTGGCCCGGCTTCCAGCAGAGCAGGCTCTTCGAGCCCTGAGATGATCCCACAATCCAGATGGGATATTTCTGATGGAGACGAAAGTTCAGGCGGATCACATGGATAGGTTGAGAAGAAGACTAGGGTTTCTTTGGAGCGGCCATTGTCCCAGCGGAGAGCTTAGTAGGTTGCTTGTGTTTGTTTTGGACATTGGGGGTCCAAATCCAGATTATTGCCTCGGATAAAAATTCCATCATTGAGAAATTTGAGGAACTCTGTAGAACCTTGGATGGCGTTTTTCTGTTACGGGCCTCCCTACGCTCAGAGGAAGTCTATTTTCTGGGAAGAAATGGCAACGATGGTTCTAGAAGATAATGTGCCCTGGATTGTCATGGGTGACTTGAACATAATTTTAAGTCTTGAAGAGAAAATTTTAGGTCAAAGGTCCTCTGAGAATGAAGCCAAGCCACTCCGTGATTTCTTATTTACTATGGGGTCCTTTGATTTGGGGTGTACAGGAGTCTTCCACACTTGGTCAGAGAGAGACTAGATCGGGTGGTGTGCAGTAACAACTGGGCAATTAAATTCCTCAAGGCGGGAGTTTATAATATGCCTATTCAGGATTCGGACCACTCTCCTATACTGCTTGATACGGTTCTGGAGAAGGACAGGTTGAAGTTTCCATTCCGATTCATGGAAAGCTTGGACGCGAGATCCTTCATGCAGGGAGGTAATTAGGGAATCTTGGAGTCTGAACGTTCAAGGGCCTCCAAGCTTCCGTCTGATGCAAAGAATCCATTGCACTAGAAGGGCTCTCAGGTGGTGGAATAAGACTTGTTTCGGTTTTTGCCAAGATAGACTATGGATTTTGGAGCGGGTTTTTGAACAGATCCAAGGGCTGCCCCCGAGCCAGAGTAATTTGCAGCGTGAGGCAGAGTTTCAGTTGGAGATCGCGGAGTTATGGTGTAGGCAGGACAACATTTGGAAGCAAAAATCTAGAAAGACCTGGCTTCGGGATGGAGACTGCAATACCAAGTTTTTTCATGCTTCGGCAATTCGAAAGAAGAGAACCCATGTTTGGGACCTAAAGGATGATGGAGGAAGATGGCATCGAGAGAGACGATCTATGGCTGCTGAGTTGACGGCAAAATTCAGCATGTTATTCTCTTCTACAAACCCATCTATTAATAATAATTTGGATGAGTTATTTGATTACCAGATTTCGTTGGAGGATGATGAACAACTGTGTCGAATTCCTTTGGCCGAAGAAGTTAAAAAGGTTGTTTGGAGCATGAACCCGTTAAAAGCTCCTGGCCCAGTCGGGATGTCAGGGGTTTTTTATAAGCAGTATTGGGATATAGTTGGTGCGAGCCTTGTCGAGTTTATTCAAGGTTACTTTCGCACAGGAAGATTCATCAGTTGCTTGAACCAAACGTTCGTTGTTCTTATCCCAAAAAGAGAGAACTGATAAACCTCTTGTGCGTTTTACCTACGTGCGGAGGAGAGTTCGAGAGAGGAATATGACTGGTGCAGGGGCTGGCAGTGAGGATGCGATTCAGCAAGGAAATACTCTGGGAGAAGATGAGCTGGCATATCCAGAGGCTGAGTTGGCAAATACTCTGGGAGAAGATGAGCTGGCATATCCAGTGGCTGAGTTGGCAATTCCGGAGGGAGGTTAGGCTGGTTGTTAGGGGGGAGTTAGTTACTGGAAATAGAAATAGTATAAATAGCTTAGTTAAGGCAGAGAGGGATTCATTCGATCATTTTCTCAGAAACTTCTTAGATAAGTTTGATAGGGAGTGCACGGGGTCACTCGAACACCCCCATACCCATTTTGTAATCAATTTTCTGCCATTGTTAATAATCAAAGCTTTCCGCTAGTAATTCATTTCCGAATTGCCATTTCTGTTGCTTATTCGATTTGGAGCTTATCAAGAACCTTCAAATGGCGTATCACTATCGTCCTATAAGTTTGTGCAATTTTGCCTATAAGGTGCTCTCTAAGATCCTTGCTAATAGGATAAGGCCTTTCTTGAAAGAGTTGATTAGCCCATACCAATCTGCCTTCGTCCAGGGGCGGTGGATAGAAGAAAATTCAGTTTTGGCTCAGGGTATAATGCAGACTTTAAAAAGAAAAATGGGCAGGGAAGTCTGGTTGGTGTTAAAATGGACATGAGCAAAGCCTATGACCACTTGGAGTGGAGCTTCATAGATCGGGTGCTTAAAGGTAACGGATTTAGTGAGCAATTTCGCAAGCTTATTATGGGGTGCATCACAACTCCATACTCCATCCACCTTAATGGCAGCCCGCTTAAGGAGTTCTCGGCCTCTCGCGGTATCTGTCAGGGGGACCCTCTATCCCCTTATATATTCATCCTTTGTAGCGAGATTCTCTCTAAGCTGATTGGAAAGGCAGAGCGCGATGGCCGAGTGAAGGGGATCAGGATTGGGAGGTCCGCCCCGCCAGTCTCTCACCTTATATGTTTGCGGATGATACATTTCTTTTCTATCAAGCTCGGCAAGAGCAGGTCCAAGCTCTTTGGGAATGCGTGGAGCAGTACCAAGAATGGTCAGGGCAGTTGGTGAACAAAGATAAATCGGACGTGACCTTCTCAAGGAATGCTTCAAAGGTGATCAGATCTGAAATCTTGCAGACTATGGGGATGTCTGAGATGTCTGGTGAGGAGAGGTATTTAGGTAATCCTCTTTTTCTGTGAAAGAACAGGACTCATGACTTTAAATACCTCAAGGAAAAGATTTATCAAGGTTGGTAGGGTGGAAATGCAAGCTGCTTTCAAGAGCAGGCCAAACGACTCTGATAAAGTCTTATCATTCAAGGTATGCCTACCTATGTGATGACTACTTTTCGCCTGCCGGCAGAATTTTGTTCGGACTTGGACAAGGTGGTGGCGGTGAGGAGATTTTGGTGGACAGGAGATATGGAAAAAATGAGGTTCATGGCGTTGCTTAGTTGGGATAATATTTGCAAACGGAAGTGGACTGATAATATTTGCAAACCGAAGTGGACTGGGCATTCGGCGATTTGCTGACATTAACAAGGCCTTGCTTTGCAAACTTGGTTGGGCCATGGCGGAGATAAATCCCTTTGGTCTGATTGCCTAAGAGCTAAATACTGTAAAGGGGTTTCTAGAAAGTCGAATGTAGCAGAGATGTTGATACAGAATCGAAAGTAAAGACTTTATTATGCAAGTATTATTGAATTGAACAAACAATCGGAAGAATGAGACAAGATTCTTTCCGAATACACTTCTCACAATCAGGTATTCGAGAGACCTGAACTCTCCAAATTCCTCACAAAACAATTCTCTGCCCTCCCCGTTCACTTCCACTCCCTTATATCTCCCTTATTTCCCGCCTAAAAACAGTTATTCCTACATCCTATTCACTCTACATTAGGCAGCCCTGCCACAAAGTTCCCATTTTGCCCTTGCCTTTTATTCCTCCTCACGTAAGTGAAATGCACCGGTGGCTTATCAGATGCCTCCGTTGCGTGGAGGGGTATATTGTCTATTCATAATATCATAGAGATGGGAAGCTATGCTCTCATAGGCTCGGGCATACAGTCCAACATTTGGACAACCCCTTGGATTCCTTGGATGACCCCGGAAGTTCTCAGAGTGACCTTCAATCCCGATGGAAGCTAGGAGGTTGCTGTGGTTGCAGACTTATTGACTGCCGAGAATCAATCTTGGAATGAGGAAGCTTTATCTCGCTGTATTGACTCAGCCACAGCAAACCAAATTGTGAAAATCAAACTTCGTCCACCCAATAGAGGATTGGTTGATTTGGAAGGCGAGTAGACGAGGAAAGTTCTCTGTTAAGAGCGCCTACTGGGTTGATCAAGCCAGGAGATTTGATGATAAGGATTGGTTGTGGAAGCTACTGTGGGACTCTAATCTCCATGAGAGATCAAAACTTTTCTTATGGTGGCTAGCAACTAATTCCCTTCCTTTGAAGGATAAGCTCCTTTCAATGGGGATGGGTGGTGGATCTTCATGTGCCTTGGGTTGTGGAATGGATGAATCTTTGTTACATTTGTTTACGAAATGCCCCCTTACTAGGAATCTATGGTTTATGAGTAAATGGGCTATTAGGTTTGACTCCTGGTGCTTTTCGTCGGCGATGGCTTTTGTGGCGTGGATTCTGGATCCTACGCAGTTTGCCTCAATTATGCAGAAAGACTGCAATGAATTTCGATTCTTTACGGTTAGTGTTTGTGAACATGTCTGGAGGACAAGAAACAAAGCAAGGGTTGAAGGATGTACTCCTCCAGTCCCAGTGCTCATCTCTAGCATTAACTCTCGGGAGGAGGAAATGGTCAAGCTTGGGAGGGCTGCTCGTTCCCCGCCTGGAGTGGTTGGTGGCGTTCAGCTGCAAAAGGAGAGGAGGGAGAAAGTTCGTTGGAAACTTCTGTGGCCGGGAAGAATTAAGGTCAATGTAGATGCTGTAATCCAAGCTAGAGGAGTCTCAATAGCAGCTATAGCTCGTGATATCCAAGGGAAGGTTTTGGCAGTGAGAACCAACATCTTAGAGCCTTGTTCTGTTCTAGAAGCTGAACTAGCAGCTGTTTAGTTGGGGCTTATATTGGCTTTGGATCATCTTTTCTGGATGTCGAGTTGGAGGGCGATTGCAAGCAAGTAATCCAAGGCTTGGGAGATGTTGCTGATATTCCCGAGTGGGCTCTCATCCCAGAGTTTGAACATGTTTTGTTGCTTTCTAAGTCCTTTTTGTCTGTTGAGTTTTAAGTGGATTCCTATAGGGTCTAATAGAGTAGCTCATGAGTTAGCTAAATGGGCTTTACTCTCAGGTGTCTGGTAACTTGTCTAATCGGGAGGTTGCCCCCGTTGTGGCACCCCTTTTATCTCTGGAGTTTTAATAAAAGATGCAGTTTTCAGAGCAAAAAAAAAAAAAAAAGAAAAAAAAAACCCCCAAAAAACCATTAGGACTAAGAGTCTGAAAGTACTTCAATTCCTTGTTTCTTTCACAGTCTCACTCACAATGAGATGCCTAGTTCAGCACTCAGTAGCCGCATTGGGACTTAGGGTAGAATCCCCTACACCGGTCAATAGACTTTTTTGAGCGTGACAAACTATTTGTCAAACAGTTCCCGTTACTTCTTTTTTAAAATAAGAGTCGTGCTAGATCAATTAGGTAGATTTACCAACTAAAATACAGAACACATTTTTACAATGAATCAATACAACAGAATTCAGGCCCCATTAAGTTCCCAGATTTTGGCAACTCCCTTCAACGATATAATAATCAAAGAAATCATAATGAAAATCCATAAAATATGTGCCATATATAATACCTCTTGACCAGCGGTCCGAAGTGCCTGGAGTGGTTCCACACAATCCTGACCTATAACGACCAATTTCCTTCTTTTGTTATCTCCTGAATCCCGGACATCACCCAAATTTTGCTTGGCTAATTCTTGAAATTGATGTTGCAAGAGAGGTGAAACACCTGCCTGGAAACAAGAGAACAATGTTTTAATTTAAATCAAAGCATTGCGATCAATGATAACAATGAAAAGCCACTAAAAATGTTCAGGACAATAAATTATACATCTTTTCTCCCCTTCTCATGCCTGGTTTGAACCCTAGAAATTAGAGGAAATAAGATTGGACATATCATCCCACCAGGTTACTTGTATTATAAGCAATTGTTCACATTCTCATGACTCGTGATAAGAATTAATAAACGCTTTAGTCTGCTTGTTTATTTTTGCCAAGAATACCAGCAGTTGTCTAAACATGTTATTAAATAGGTGCCAAAGTTCAAAACAAAGCTGAAGATTGTTACCCCTGCCAAATAGCGGTGTGAAAAAGACTTTGGTTGTAGTGGATGTGAAAGCAGTTCGTTTAGCCCCTGTAAAAAAGAGTTTAAGATCCTCGTAGTGATATACATTTTAAATAGATCAGAAGCAAGAGTATTTTACAATAAAGAAAAAAACCTGTTGCAACTTCTTTAGATTTGTGGAGGTGGCTTTCTTTTGCTTATAATTGTTCACTCTTTCGTCTTCACTCTCATCATTGTCCATATCTAAGTCAATCAATTCTGCATTTCGTTCAAACCAGCTTTTCTTTGCCTTTTCCTAAAGAATGAAGAGAAGGGAAGCACAATCAGTGGCAAAACTAATGAAATGAAAAATAAATAAATAAATATGAAATGAAGCTCACTCTATCAAACAATAAGGAAAATTTATACGTAGATAAGGAGGAAATTTCAATAAAGAGAGATCAATCTGTAATGCCACGAAATAACAATGTAGACCAAAGGTACTTGTTTTGCTTGAAATACAAGGCAAAGGGTAAAAAGGAAATTGAAAGCAGCCTAGAAAGTTATCAATTTCGTTGTCCACGGAAGTTATAGCATTAAAGAAAACCATAAACACAAACACTTTGTCAGACAGATCTAATTTCATAACATTAGTAAGGTGGCTCTGCCAATGGGTGAGCAGGAACAGTGCCATTGGCACAGGTGGTCCATAAGAACCAAAAGTTGGGATGAACTGAATAAAATCACATCCCAACAAAAGTCAACTTTAAGATATGAGGCATGCATCAAGAATCACACAGGGCTAGTTCTGGCCGCGCTTTTTTTTTTTTTTTTGGGGGGACAACAGAAAGAACTCCATTATCCCATAAAGATTCAAAGCAAGGGGATAGGACAATCACAAATTATTAGAGTATCAGGTCGTTAATTCAAATCCAGGTTAAATACCTTGGAGTCCTTCCGCGTAACCTGGTCTATTTGTCGCGCAAGAGATAAACGTTTCATGACCTCTGGAAGGTATGAATTATCTAAAGGAAAACGCTGAAAACTTACCTGCATGAAGGCAAAATATATTAAATACTAAAATTAAACTAAGAAGGGCAAATGCTGCAATTTCTATGTCTACAATCTTAACCTTCCATGTATATAAATTATTGCAGAAAGAAGCAAATCTAAAACCTACTTTAGAAAATGACTTGCACAAAGAAGCAAATTTTGACGTTTCTTTGGGCGCAATTAGTGCAATGCTGCACCCATCAGCAGAAGCTCTGGCAGTTCTCCCACTTCTATGAATATAAACCTAACACGAATGGGAGGAAAGAGAAAGTTTAGTGAGCAACTGCAACAACCTAAAAAGTGCATTAACACATAAGAACCATATACCAAATACAAGGTAAATAAGCATTCAGATTTCCACTGACTTCTGCTGAATGCGGTAGCTGATAGTGAACAACAGTTCTCACACCAGGAATATCTATGCCTCTGGCTGCAACATCAGTTGCAAGAAGTATGCCGTGTTCATTTCCCCGAAAACGATCAATTGCCTGCATTAATGCACAAGGTTAGTGGCGGAATACTGGGGGGTTGGAGAGCAGGGAGGGATGAGCTGTCAAGCTATGGAAATAAGCCAAGAAAGCTAGGAAAAAAGAATCTACAACAAAATGCCACCCTATCATAAGGTTTCAGAATTGTCAAGCAAGAATACATAAATATAGGCGAAACCACAAGTATCCTTACACTGAGATTCCCATGCCAAATGCACAATTCAAAATGATGCTAAAACACGAAAACAAACCTTGAGTCTGGCTCGCTGCTGCATCTGGGCATGAAGTGTCCAAACATTGATACCAAGAATGCGCAAGACAGAAGATAGATGCCGCAGAGCCGCTACTGATGTACAGAAGACTATTGTCCGGCCTTGTCCATGCATACTCAAAATATAATACAAATAAGCATCTTTATCTTCCTCCCTGCACCTGCAAATACAGAACGATTAGCAATGATCCATTGCAGAGATTCATTAATCTATAACCATAAAGTTATATCATGATAAGTACATATGAAAAGTGCATTATCTTTGGTAGAACTACAAGAAGAAAAACTGCATACGAAGCATACAGGTAACGTGTTTCAAATTCAATGCAGCCCAGAACAATACTAAGCATCAGTTTAAATCTTATTGCAAAAATAATTTTGCTTACCACGGAATTCCACTGAGTTACAATCAAAATGAGAAACATATCTACGCTTGTGGTCAGAGAGAGGCAGCATGTCAATCCAGATAAAAATATAAGCGATTAATAGACAAATGATCATAAATGTCTATCCATAAATAGATGTTGGGAGTTCAAGATATACAACGGCACTTGACAAAAATATGAATTATTCTACTTGAGAAAAAATTGCATTATAGACATGGCTTAAATGAGGTCCATGCATGAATATAAGCAGACTAATGACTTCAACTGTACAAGGTAGGACGCATGCATCCTAAAACAGTGTACCATAGATAGAGCTACTGCCAGATTATGAATTCAAGTTGCTACTGCCAGATTATGAATTCAAGTTAAGAAAAGTTTGATACACCTCAAATATGCATGCACGAATTTTAACGGGGTAAAGAGAAAGAAAAAGAAAAAATAAAGGGAGACCAAACAATATAAGGCCAATATGTGAGAAAAAAGTAGTGAACAGTCTACGAAATAATAAGTCAGGACACAAAACTAAAAGGAAAAAGAGAGAAAATAGATGAAGTGCACATACTCTATAAATGATTCCTCGAGCTTATTTGCCAAAATGGATGCATTCGTCAAATCAATGATGGCAACATTCTCTCTCATCCCTGCTCGTTCTGAGAGTTTTTCTATGGAACTGAAACCATCGGACATTGATTGGTGCGGCCTCAGGGCACCACGCTTCAGCTTCTTCCTAAAATCAGCAGAGAGTGCTATTGTGGCGGAAAAAACAAACGTTTGTCTTCTCTTTCTCTGGGCGCTTGAAACTGTAACACAAGTTTGTGTATTTTGTGGATGTCCTTCAGTAGGACCATTGGTCAGAGGAAGCATGTCAATTATTGACTGCAATTCATGAAAATGTCCATTCTCTATCATACGATCAGCCTCATCCAGAACAAAGAAAGACAATGAATGTAACTGCGAAGCAAAATAATGGAAGTTGAAATGGTATCATTAGAATGAAGATAAAAAAAATATGAACTGAAAACATCTTCAGGGGAATACGAGTCATTACGCTTTAGCACTAACCTCAACAAGATGCTTTTCTCCTCCAGACATAAGTTCCCAAAGTCTACCAGGAGTTCCAACAATAATCTCAGGCCTTGTTTTTAGAAGTCTTGCCTGCTTTTCCGTTGACATCCCTCCAACAATTGGAACAACTCTAACATTGGTATCCTTTCCAGCTGCCTTGAGATGATCAGTTACCTGAAAAAGGGGAAAATGAAATCCAGACACCAGTATATTTAAAAAGTAACAACTGAGCTAAAATCCACACATCTAAAGATCCAAAAAAGAACACCTAAGAAGTTAACCAGTAATCCTAATTCTCAAAAGCAGCTGAACCGGAAAGAGCTAACTGTTGGTCCACCTTATCCAACAGATATTCAGAGAATTTTAAGCATCTCTTCATTTATATATCATACTTTCCAAACACGAAAAACGAAGAAAAATCATAATACATAAGAGACACTTTAGCTGATTCAAGGACTGAGATTCTGAAAGTGCAACTTGCTTGAGCATATTAAGGTTCATGGACTTGAAGTTAGTTAATTGAGCTTAAACATCATTGAATATTAGTTTTGGTCATTGCCTCTTATTTTTTAAGTATCCTGAAAGTTGTAATTATAACGTCTTGTCCTACAAGTCTATTTGCAGAATAAAGTCAAAAGTCCCATTACAGATCAATATTGTTACTGTCACCATTCTCCAAAGTTATCAGAACTATTCAACATTAAAATAATTATAAATTCCTTTAGTATAAAAAATAAAAAATAAAAAATAAAGAAAAAGAAAAAGAAAATAGATCCTTCTTAGTCCACAGTAGGAGATTTACTGACCTCCAAATAAAGAGAAGTTCCTTTATGTCACTAAGAACCAAAGGAAGTCATTAATTTAATCTTACAGAAAGGAAAAAAAAAAAAAAGAACCTGCAGTACCTGAAGTGCAAGTTCTCTTGTAGGAGTAATGATGAGAACCCGTAAAATTCCTTTTGGAGCAAACTTTTCTGGTTCCTCACCCCTTTCTTCAAGCATCTTTGATGCCTTTTCTTGTTCCTCCAAGAGGCGCTGAAAAATGGGCAAACCAAAAGCCAGTGTCTTCCCAGACCCCGTCTCCGCAGCACCAACAACATCCTGCCATATAAACAAATCAGACTAACTTTGAACCAAATTCTCACATCTTGTTAATAAAACTAGGACAAGTGCCTTAACCAACCTTCCCCTGATGAGCAGCAGCAGGAATACAAGCTTTTTGTATCGGTGTTGGCTCCTTGAACCCAAGCCTGTATATGGATTTCATAATCAGAGGGTGGAGTCTCAGCTCATTCCATGCATAATATTCATCTTCATCAATAGGTTGTTCTTCAACATCATCGTTGCCATTACTTACTACAATCACATGTAACCATGTTTAAACTTGCGGAAAAAATTAGATAATTGAATATTCACAGATTTCATACTAAGCTGGAAAAAGAAGAAACAATTAATCATACATAGTTCAAAAACTGAACTTACAAATTTGAATCATATTGAAAAATCAAAAAAGAAAGAATGATAAAGATAAATACTGAATCGCTGGGCTATGTTCGGGAAAAAATGGGCTAGCAGCAAGCTGACCCAGGCAGCATACTGATTTGGCATTTTCACAATTCAAACAGACCAAGATCAACTAGAATTTAGCAAATTGTAATAGCAATGGTAAGTCAATCAAGCTAAGTTTGCCTCCGAGTTTCCAACTCTGAGTTTCATCAATTAATGATTCATTAAAGACAAATTCAAGTGCAGCATTGACTTAAAGAAATTAAAGACATTTATAGGTTCTAACAAACTAACAAGATTACATCAAAATAAATTCAATGAAAACTAGGATACCAACACAGGAAAATACAAGCACAGTAAAGCTTTGGAAACCCTGAAAATTAACACAAGACACTAACCGGCCGTGGATTCTTCATTTTCCCGAGTTTCCTTCACTTTCTTCTCCCCCTTCGTCTTCTTATTCTCCTGTTCAGCCGTCACATCCCCATCCTCTTTTTTCTCGTCACCCTCAGTCTCAACCCCATCACCACCATTCCCATCAACACCCTCAACTCTCTGCACTTTCTTTCCCTTATTTCTCTTCTTCTTCCTCTTCTTTTTCTTTTCAGCCTTTACATTCTCATTACTTTCCAACAATTTCATTTCATCTTCAGCCTCAACCTCATCACCACCACTATCCTTTTGTTTCTCAGATTGTTTAGTTGGCTTAGACTTTGTCTTCCCAGTTTCTCTTTCAGGTTTAGGAATTTCCAAATCATATTCGGCTTGATCAATCTCTTCAAGCGAAAGAAATCCTGTAATTAACACAAAAAAATTAACAAAAAAATCATAATTTAACAATCCATAAACCCAAGGTTATCTTATTAGCATAATTATAGCTAGATTATCCTTAATCTTATAGAACCTGAACTGCAATTATCATTTTTTTCCCCCAACATTTCTAAAACACAAACCAAATGCAAAAAGAACCACGCTTTTACTCTTTTGTTTCTCTACGCCAACTTTCTCAGAAATCAAACGGCTAAAAAAAAACATTTTACGAAAGCAATAATCCATCATTCAGCGAGCACGAATACAAATAATTGGCCTAGAAAGCAAAAAAATTTCCATTGAAAGCATGAAATTTAAGCAGTAAAATCAAAAAATTTATTTTTTTTGTACTTTAGGGATTTTTCTGAAGCCCGAGAATCGAGAAAAACGGGTTCGAACCTCCTTCGAGCTCGTTGGAGCCGACGAGGAAAGAGAAGGGGTCGTCGCCGGAGAGAGAGGAGCTCCATGGCAGCGAGTCGAGTCGTTCGAGTTTGGCGTCGTGTTGTTGGATTCGCTTCCTCTTCGCTCTCTTCTTCGACGCAGAGTTTTGCTCGGCAGCCATGGCCGTACGGACTGGACTACAAGAGAAGAAGAGTACTGTTTAGCAGCTGAAGTGAAGAAACGGCGGGTTCTAAAAACTGGGCTCTTGAAAGTACAACCCTCTTAAGCGTGGAATACTTCCCCGTTTCGTTTGGTGGGCCAAGGTACAACTATGAACAGCATAATCTACTAAAACTTTGTCAAATATTAGGAAATGTGTGAAAGAAAAAAGTGAGTTCAAATTTTCCCTTCAACTCGAGTTCAGAAACTCAAATTTAAATTAATGAACAATATTTTTTCTATTCTTAAAAATATTATAACTTTTTCATTTTAATCCTGATTGTAGAGTTCGAAAAGATTCTCGATTTGATATATTGTAGGCCCCGTAACTATCCCTAGAGCAAAAGTTAAAGCCGTTTTCGTGGGTTTTCTGAAGTTTTTTTCTCAAATTGAAAACCCTAACCCTAAAGGGCGATTTTTTTTTTACTAAGAAAGTAAAACGCAATAAATAAGAAAATGATAGGAAAACCTGACGATCCTAAGCTCTGCTACCAATTGATACGAACCCCGCCAACAACGCGACGAAACCTAAAACCAAATTCGGAATACGATTCAAGATCTTCAAGAATTGATGGAAACTGCGACCCGTTGCTTAGCAAAGCAAGAACCTTGGTCTGGTGAAGACGCCACAAACGATTATGGAAAATCCGTTTGATAAGTCAATTTGAACACCACAACGAAAACCTTGATAAGTTTGGAATAGTTTCTTCAAGAACTCAAGAAGAATATCTCACAATATGAATAAACATCAAAACTATTTTATTAATCTGAATTTCAACCTTAAATAGCTGAAAATAAGATGAAGAGTTTAAAAATTATAAAAGTCTTAATCTACCCTTAATGATGTAGGCGCCTAAAGCAAGATAAACACCTAAAGATAAAATAAACACGCCTAAAGATAACTCCTAAGGAAGGAATTCAAATTTGAATCTAACTCCTTCCTTAAAAACGCCTATTATGCAATTTAAATGTTTAATCTAAAACTTAAATCTAAAAAGATAGAATGATAATGAAATCAAGTCTTTATCCGTAATTTTGACTTGATCCCTTGCTGGAAATTGCACCTAAGCCTCTTGGTCTTGCCCTTGCACTTTGTATCTTGGAATGACATACGAATTGGCCATGCAATGGCTCTCTTTCGGATAAACTTTAATGAGTGAAACTAGCATTTGTTCACCCTCAGTAGTGAACACTCTCTCTTCTTGTTGTAGAACTCTCCGGACTAGGTTATTTAATTCTTCTTTAAATCTTTTAGCTCGATACCTCGTCACCGGACTAGCTGGGACTTGAATTGGATCGTGAGTATTTCTTGTATCTCTGATGTCCTCATCATTTCCCTCCTCTTGAAAATGATTTGTCCTCAAATCATCACCTACATCAAAAGGACTCAAGTCAGTAATATTGAAAGTAGCACTAACATTATACTCACCTTGTAAGTCAAGTCGGTAGGCATTGTCATTGATCTGTTCAAGCACTTGAAAAGGTCCGTCTCCTCTAGGTAGTAACTTAGAGCGTGGCAGTAACTTAGAGCATCGTTGTGCAGGAAATCTTTCTTTCCTCAAGTGTAACCACACCCAATCACCGGGCTCAAAAACCAACTTGTGACGCCCCTTGTTAGCTTGCTTGATGTATTGTTCGGTTCTTCTCTCAATGTTGAGCCGTGCCCTTTCATGGATTTGTTTCACAATTTCGGCCTTCTTTTTGTTGGAAAATAATGGCATCGAGTGCGCAGCGAAATTTGAAAAATTTTATCAACGTTAAAGCCAACCAAGAACATGTTCATGATGCTATATAACATAAATACTAAATATCTAAATCATACCTTTTGAGATTTAGGAAACTGCACGTCTAACAGATCAAAGCGTTCCAAACAGCAACCGGAAGAGCCTCAACCAACTGGTCTTCTTTGCTATTCTCATTTCCACGATCGGAGTGTGGGTGGGCACACATCGTTCAATCTCCTCTTGGTATTCTTGATCTCCTTCCAATCACAAGAGAGCTAAAGAAAAAATTGTTCTTGAGAATTAAACAATTTTTCCTCTCAGAAATCTTTTATCAATAGCCTCCAAAAAGTCTCTCAAGTGATCTAATGAATAAAGTGACTTAATAGGCTATTTATAGTGTTTAGGAAGTCATACTTTCGTAATAATTAGGTTTCCCAAAGTTCTAATCGCATCCAGAGTCGATTTTGCCACGTCAGCATGCATTTTACGTTACAACCGGTCGACCGGTGATAGAGACGTTATAACTCACCGGTCGACCTGTCTTCACTAACCGGTCGACCAGACCGGTAGACCTATCTACACTGACGAAAGTTATTTTCCTAGTTTTTTAACACAGAAAACTTGCATAGAGCCTCAGTTTGATTCAAGCAACCCAATAGAGAAATTGCCTGATCAAAACAATCATATAATAGTCTTCTCATATTAAACAACTCTTAAAATAATAATTCAACTAATTTATCTAGAATTAATTTATCAATTAATTCACCCGATAAATCACTCATTAATTAACTTTGAACCTCTTTTACGGAAATAACACAAGTTACCAATGTGTAGGAAATACGCCGTATCGTTACAGAAAATTATGTGAGCTAACAAAGGGACCCGATGGATATATATAAATCAAGCTCCTATAATCACAACGGTACTTGTAAACCAACAAGTCCGTCTCATGATTATAAAACTCTAGCGCTATTCCACTAAAAACCTAGAGCTGCACTCTCGATTTATATAGCGTATTTACAAAGCTCTGATTAGCTCTAGTCCATGACTCAATATATTAGTGTATCATCCCCATAAGATATCCATAATCGACTTGAGGTCAAGTTCCGTTTTACCTTCTCAATTACATTTATCTTATGTTCCATTATCATACCATCGGAAAAATACTATTCGTACCATTACAAACAGTGAATTATTAGATAACACAGAGTAGTCGAATGGCCGAGCGCTCGTATTTTCCAATCCACTGATAATGCATAAGAGGATATTATTGACTCTTTATAGGAGCTATGGATTCCATTATCTATGAATAACAAATCTACGCATACACGAGTCATATCCCCAATGTACTAGCAAGCGTACCTTTACATAATGTCAGGATGTCTCCCTTTAGTACATCAAAGGATACAAGTCAAGCATACAGGTTCATCATCCATCTCAGGATTAAGATGACAACATATAATTCGTCAAAAGTGAATTATTTTATTCAAACAGAATTATTAATTAAAATAATTCAACTTTGATCCGATCCAATATAGATTTCACCATTAGAAACTATATCAATGTCTCCACCCATGGAGTCCCACCTCCGATGACCAAGACAAGCCGTCTCCGTTAGAAAGTAGACAACATAACAATCTTAACATGAATAAAGTGCCTAACCTTATTCCCTCGATTGTGGATCATAAGATGTAGACTATCATCTTTAGATTCTTGTATTTCGCATGTTCTTCACATTACATGCATTACCTAAAGATTTAGAATGACAGTCTCAGACTTTCAGTTTGCTTATCATACATTCAACTATTATGAACATAAAGAGGACAATACATAAATATATGAAATAAACAAATCTTTATTAATAGTCAAAATGTCTCAAAGAATAATGTTACATTTATTCCTAAGGGCATAAACGCTAACACTTTTTACCATCTAAATCCACATGCTCATAAACAGGTAACGGTGATAAATCCAAAGGAGTTAAAGGATTAAAACCATAGACAATTTTAAACGGTGAGAACTTAGTGGCAGAATGAATGGTATGATTATAAGCAAACTCAACATGTGGTAGACATTCTTCCCACGTATTAATGTTTCTACTAATGATAGCCCTCAACAAAGTGGATAAAGTCCTATTAACTACTTCTGTTTGACCATCAGTTTGAGGATGACAAGTAGTAGAAAACAAAAGTTTCATTCCTAGTTTTTCCCATAATGTTTTCCAAAAGTAACTTAAGAACTTCCCATCCTGATCCGACACTATTGTTCTAGGCATTCCATGTAACCTCACAACCTCCCTAAAGAATAATTCGGCTACATGAGAAGCATCATCATTCTTATGAGAAGGGATAAAATGAGCCATTTTAGAAAATCGATCTACAACCACAAAAATTGAATCACTACCCCGCTTACTCCTAGATATGGCAGATGGATGTCAATACAGTTTTTCTAAATGGCTATCTTGAGGAAACCATCTATATCGATCAACTAGAGGGTTACATAAAGAAAGGTCAAGAGCAGAAAGTCTGCAAGCTGTAGAGATCCATTTATGGATTGAAGCAAGCTTCTAGATCATGGAACATCCGGTTTGACAAGGCTATTAAGTCTTATGGATTTGATCAAAATCAAGATGTGTCAAACAAAAGAAAAGAAGATATTCTTATTCTTTACAAGCCTAAATATCTGATATTCAATGGGAGTAGTTAGTTGTTGTCAGTTGAACTCAAGATTCAATCATTGAGAAGCGGTGTAGTGTATCCTTAAGTGTATGAGGAAAGCAAGAAACTATAATATAGTTTAGTCTGTGAAAGAGTTGTCTGTTAGCTGGATACACTAACTTTGACTATGAGTCAAGCATGAATTTTGAGAGTCGACATCCAAATCTGTGTTCACACTAGGTGAAGGAGTCGTGATGTGAAAGGTTGTTGACAAAGTGTGATTGCTAGTTCTATTATTAAGAGTTAATGTGTTGCATCTTGTGAAGCAGCAAAAGAAGGCAACCTGACTCCAGAAATTCTTAACCGATCTGGAAGTTGTTCCAGGCATAGATCAGTCATAGACACCTAGAAAGTTTTAGGATTGGAGAATAATCTACCTTCTTTAGGACAAGTAAGTGAGAGATTGTTGTGAATGGTGTCCTGGAAGCATGAGATGTGATAGGATATTTAATAAAAGAGTTTATTCATTATTTTATGTGCATATGTTTATGAATATTTTATGAATATCAATGAAATTTTCATGATTATTTATGTGACCTTAAACATTATATATAAGTGTTATATATGAGAGGATAATGTTTAAGGATAATAATAAAAAATAATATTCATAATGAATTTAATTAAAGTTCAGAATCTTTAATTTAAATATTATTAATATTTTAATACATGTTATTCCCATTTAGAATGAAACGGTGTTATACGCACTGTTAATATGACGAGATATTGAATGAGTGTATTTCGCATAATGAGATTATGTAGAACAAGGACACAAACACAATATAAATTTCTAATAATTTCTATTAAGTATAGAAATTCTAATTGAGTCTACCAATGATCAGATATAGAATGATCTTAATCCCGAGTTCTTAGTAGGCTCATATTTATGGATTTGTGTCTTTTAATTTACTCGGTACGGATTCTGAGATTCTGAATCCTATTCCTTGTATTTTAGAGACATGATGAAGTAGGTAGCCGGGAATGTTATTATATGAGATGGAATCCATTCCTTCTTGAGATAGAAGTAGATAAATAATTCTCTTCAGGGTTGATTCGGTACTTGGACCAGTAGGAGCTCCGATTCATAAATGTGTTTTATGAATCACTGTCCATTAGAGATTCAATGGTACTCAAGGATAAAGATGTAATTAGAGAGGTTAACGAATTTCACCTAGCTCTAATTATGAATTATTTATGGAGGATTGATCTATATGTAGTAACTACATCACATGGACATTTCACGGTTTAGAAGTAATTTATATCTATAATTACGAGAGTGCAATTCCAAGTTTATAGTGGAGTAACTATTTGAATTAATATAATTAATTAATTAATTAAAGTGTTTAATTAAATATTAAATTTATTAGAGCTCAAAATTATAAGTGTATAAGTCCCCACGTCGTTCTTATAATTCTACTAGACATTTAAGGGCAAAATAAAATTTTAAAATTACGAAATTTTAAAATTAAACACTCAAGGCCCTTCACGCACAAAAATCGTTAAACACTCAACAGAATGTGACGCTCACATCCTTAGCTAATGAAGGACTTTTCAACAAATTATACCTAATTAGATTTAAGATTGAAAACATAATGACAGAAGCACATTTTTTCTTTGTTTGAGCTCGTAAGTTAAAGAAGTATGTGAGGATAAAATCTATTCAAATTCATGTTAAAACCATAAGTTTTCTAAAATATATTTGACAAGTGATGTGAGGTTCACATTGTTGGTCCTGTTAAGTGTTTAGTGATTTTTGTGATTGAAGGGTCAAATATAAGAGAATGAACATGAACATAGTTTAGTTTTTCTTTTCCTTCTTTTTTCTCTACTTGGCACAAGTTTTTTTTTTTCCTTCTTTTGTACGGAAATTAACAAATTTGTACCATGAATTTAACTAAAATACAATAATTGATTTTATATTTTTAGAATGTTAAGAGTGTGTTATCTTCACAACTCAAATCTCAACACAAATTTTCTTATGTAAGAGATAATACTATAGTAAAAAAGTTGAATTTAAATTTTTGTAAGAGAAAACACTGTAGTAAAAAATTTTGGTCCATTTAGTTCACTGATTCGAGTTTTTAATTCGAGTTGAGATGTGACTTTATGTGATAGCTTTTTACCATAGTAAAAAAATTAGATCTGATTGTTTCTAAGAGTTTTTTATTGTAGTAAAACTCGAATCAGTGAAATGAATGAAACTTTTAAGTTGTGATTTGAATTGTGAAAAGAATAAGACTTAAAACTATTAGTCCTTAAGCTGCGTGCATTATGCCATTTTGGTCCTTGAACTTTTTCTCTTTGTATATTTCTCCAAAAACTTAAATTTTTGACATTTTTAGTTTTTAACACCAAAACTAATGAAAAACTTATGAAATTAAGGGCTTGTTCTTTTGAGTGAAAAACTCAAAAAAATGTAACTCGAGTTACAATTTTATTCGAGTTCATGTTATTTTAAATTTAAACTCGAGTTTAAACTTGAGTTCAAACTCGAGTTTAGGACTAAAACTCGAGTTCAAGTTTCCCCTTCAACTCGAGTTCAGAAACTCGAACTCAAATTAATGAACAATATTTTTTCTATTCTTAAAAATGTTATAACTTTTTCGTTTTAATTCTGATTGGGATGATTTTTTTTTCTATACGTTGACAACGAAAAGAAGAATAAAACCCAACCCATATACCCTATTAAAATTTTTCATCGGCATTGAGTTTTTATTAAAATACTATCTAAATATAAATTCAAGTTTTGACTCACTCAAACACAAACTCAAAAGGATTATTATCTCAAATCATAACTCAAATGTACACAACCAAACATAAACTCAAGTTACAAGTTCAACTCAAATTATAATTCAAATTCAACTCAAGAATTATACTCAAGTTAAACTTCAAAAGAACAAGCTTTAAAATTTCATCGCGTCCTAATCGCTTGTACCTGAAATTTTCAGGGAAATGATTAAATTAAAGACAAAATATTCCCTTCGTTGTTAAAAGCTGTTAAAAACCAGAACTATTACATTTAACTTAACTATTTTCTATAAAAATTTCTCTTCTATACGATTAAGCTGAGATTATTGTGAAATTTTAAAAGAGAAATAATTTGTCACTGTTAATGTCAAGACTAAACTTCCAAATAATAATAATAATGGAAGAAAGATGAGTCAAAATCTTTGATCCTTATTTAGTAAAAAGAACTTTATTAATAATAATAATAAAAAAAAAACTTAACTCTATACCACTCTTTTTATCTCATAAAGTTAATGGTGCTTTAAACACTCATAGCACACATGTGGTGGTCAGAGCCGGCTTGACGTTTGTTTTTTATATTTATTTATAATTCATAATTCATGATTTTTACAGTATTTTTTTCTCATAAAAAACACACATTAAACGAGAATGATTCTGAATTATTATTCTAAATACATAAATCAAACGTCAATGTCTTTCAATTAATTATAGTTATTATGCTACCATAAGCTTTTTAAATAGAGCAACCAGTTATCAATTATGTTTTTGCTATATGATGCGAGACTCACTTAGTTAAGGTTTTTGGTTATTAAAAATTTAATAAGAAAATGAAAAGGAGAAGAGAACACATAAGATATAAGATTTAATGTGGATCGACAATGTACATGCATTCATGGTTAGGATCATAAATTTTTGATCGTTCGTGCTTTTCCTTCACCAATTTATTTCAATCATTAACAAAATTAACCACATTACAATGATGTAGCAAGTTCAGGAAGGGGGATAAATTGTCAGGGCCCGTTTAGTTCGCTGATTTGAGTTTTTAATTCGAGTTGAGATGTGATTTTATGTGAGAGCTTTTTACTGTAGCAAAAAAGTTAGATGTGATTGTTTGTGAGAGCTTTTTATTGTAGCAAAACTCGAATTCTAAACTCGAATTAGCGAAATGAACGAGGCCTAAGTTTACGGAGAAGTTGCTAAGTCTAAAAAGTTTTAAGGAGTAAATTATTAAATTTTTTAAAAAAATTTAAAGACATCTTTAGTGTTGGAACTTTGGGCGGCGGGCTTGTCTGAAACCCGAATTTTTTCAAACTCGGCGGGTAGGACCCTATGTCCGCCTGTCCAGCCTAATGGTCGGGCTCGGGTTCGGGCAATCTGAAAAAAATGTGTTCGAACTAAGCCTGCTGCTTGCGTTAACCACTTGCCTGATGTCCGTCGAAGTGCCTGCCTGACTGCCTACTGCTGCCCTGCCCGATTGCCAACCTGAAAGCCTGACTTCAATGGCTAATTTTTGTGCCGTTACCCGAGAAGTCCGAACCCGCCCGCCCGCCCAAAGCCTGACCCGCTGAGAAAAAGTAGCTGTTGGATTAAAAAATTTGGGGGAAAAATTGATATTTTTAACCCAAAAATTTCCTTGTAAATACCCCCGTCTCCCAAACTTATTTCTTCACAACATAACTCACATTTTCTCTCAATCTCTTTCAATCTATCTCACTTTTGTTTCAAATCTCTTTCATAATTTTTTCACAAGCTCACACAAAATCCTAAAGCTCTCTCTCTCAAAGTACTCTCATTGCAAATCTTAAAGCTTTAAAAGCTCTTTTCAACTTTAAGCTCTCTCAATTTAATAGAATTTCATTTTTATAATGGCATCTTTGGATTATAATGATAATCCTGTTGATTCCTAAAGTCTAATTTCTACTAATGTTTATACTAGGCAGAATAGAACTTAAGTCTGTATAGTCAGTAGCTATAATAAGATTAAGGTTCAAATCAAAGTGGATTTCGAACTGAACCTAGGTTTAAACGCTAAAAGCCCAAGAGAGATTTGTACCCGCGCTTAGATTCAAACCCTTTTAAAATGATATATAATCAACCGAACAGTTCTACGAAAAGGATTACAAAATATTTGAAATGATATATAATCAATTGTTAGAAGGGGAAAAAAGAATGAACGTTAAAAATTAATATTAAGAAATAATATTTTTTTTCTTTTTTTTTTTTTTTTTAAATTTTTCAAAGGAAAGAACGAAGGTGCAATATGCTGAGGTGTAAAGGTGATGGTCCTAATAATAAGGGGCCTCATATTTAAGCCAGCGCTAATGGTGGTAGTTTAGACCTCTTCTTCCACACACTCCCAAATATGGTTAAACATCCCCCTTTCCTCACAAACCAAAGTAGCATTAATTTGAAGAAATGCCCAAGTTAGAAAATCATACTTTTACACACACACAAAAAAAAAATTGTCACATCCTCTCCTTAATATAGTTAACCAGGGTCTCTAATTCCAGAAAATGTAATGTTGAACATCAAATTTTATTCTATTTCAACTCTGACGAGGATTGAGATTGGTTAAAAAATAAAGTACAACCTTTCACTTACATAAAGTATAATTTTATTTTTTTGAAAAATGGATAATTCGACGAGTCATAATGAAATGTTAACTAAATACGACTTGCATCAAGGTTGGTGATGAAATCTTCTTAGCAGAAGCTCTTTCTCTTTCCTTTGCTGGCTATCGTTAAGAGTTTATTTGGTTTTCTGCTACAAAATTCGATACTGCAGCCAAAATTTTACAACAAATCAGATTACGAGAATTCTGTTTTAAACCGTCAATTGTTTATCATTTTTGTTTTTACGTACTCTTTTTTCTTATTTTTTTTCAAAATTTTTATTTTGATATGATTTTATTTTTTCTTATTTTTTTTCAAAATTTTTATTTTGATATGATTTTAACGCCGTAATGTACACTTGCAGAAAGCTGGATGGGATTAAAACCAAAATTTCTTTGCAGCAAAGAGGTTACATTCTTCAGACGTCAAAATCATTGGCAGAAGAGAGAGCAATTGGTCTCGGCTCCTGTCTCAAAGACATTCGAGTCACCAATCATTATTGTGAGATGAAAAGCCTCGTGTGAAATCATCAACTCAAGTTGTCCGAAGACAAAAAGCAATGACAAGTTTGGACCGCAAACAATTCCATCACTAGCTCTTTTAGAAGAAAATTTTCAGCTGTTGACACAAAGCAAATTGATCAACTCTGCATTTCGGATTCTCTCTCGCGCCGGTATACATAAACCGACCCAAGCACCACTCTTCCAACTCGCCTATTTCGCCGGGTTCTCTTACTCATACCTCTCCTCCTCTCCTTCCCAGATGTATTTTGTGACATTGGCAGATGATGAATCCATAACAACGGTGCTAAGGCTGCAACGAACTGGAACACAACACCCGCAGGCAATTTCGAGTAATCACCTGAAGTTATTCCAAGCGAAAGTGCCAATCCAATGCCAAGACAACCACTGACTATTGATGATAAGCACAAAGCTGAAGCCAAGAAGGAGGCAAGTGAACCTTCACAACCTCTTGGACATAGGTTGGCAAAAAGAACTGAGAAAGGTAATAGTTTGAACTGCGCAATAGTTTCGGCCAATCCAGAGAAACAAAGAGCAAATGCTCCATTTGGAATCCCCACCTCAAGGTTAATCTGTTTCACTAAAACAAGGTCAAGGAGAACAGAACTGGCATAAACAAGCTCAACCGCGCTGACCAACTTCCTCATGGGGACTTTCCTCCAGTAACGGCTGGAAAGAACGGTCGTGGAAAGAAGTATCAACTGACCGATAACTCGGGACATGCCAATGACCGAAGGATTGAGCTGTAAACATTGTGTTTGGTAGCAAAAGATGGAACCTGAAAGACTTGGGACCATGACAATGGAAGCAACTAACCAAGCAAGAGGGCGAAAGATGCTCTCATCACCAATTGCCATTCTTAGTTCAGAAAACTGTCCGCTAATACTTTCTGAAATTGAATTCTTCACAAGTTTGTGATGCGGCAATCTTGCTAAACCTAGAGATTCCTCCCTTGTTCTTAGGGAATACCCAAGTTGAAGGGAAAGCAAAAGTGTGAATACTAGGAACATAGTTCTAGGTGGCGCTTTCATTAAGAAGTATCCACCTAGTAAGTTGCCAAGGATTCCCCCAGCAGCTGAAGCCATTAATGCATAAGATTGGAGACCATTGATGCCGTGTTCTTTACCGTATTCCGTGACCAGAGCGTCTTTTGCTACTTCTGTAACAGATGCTCCAAAGTTGCTAAGAAGAACAAACGCCATAAGTGTGGGAAGAGATTGACCAGTAACAGAAATAAGTGCTAGTGATCCCCAAGATAAGACCTGCAAAATAACTGGCAGAGTTTGAACCCCATCAGGGTATTCCATAAAATTGTTCAAATAATTAGCTCTACTAATTTATTGCATCTACATAAGCTGAAAATAATTAGAAAGAACCTTATCCTCTCCTTTTAAAAAGGAAAGATTCAAACTTTTCCTATTAACATTTGCAGGATCCTTACAAGAGTAAAGACAACAAAATTCTAGACATCATTCTTAAAAGAAACGGAAAAGGGGAATGAATAAGAAGAATATAAAGAAGTAAAGAAAACAAAGCCAAGCAAAGGAAACAACAAAAAGAAGCTATTCTAACATAAGAAAGACCGTAGGGATCTACAATAAGAACACGTATAAAATCTCAAAATAATATCAAGACTATAAAGTTTAGATACCTTTGTTAACAAGAAAACATGAAAGAGCAAGAATACAATACCAAGAAAAGGAAGAAACTATAAGGATCAAACAGAGTATAAGCAACAAACACAACTATTCTATCATAAGAAAGAACATATAAATCTACAATAAGAAGTCACTAAAATTAAAAATGATATCCATAGTATGAAGTTTAGCCATTTTCCTTAACAAAGAATATATGAGAGAATGGAAATAGACAACAAGAATATATGAAGAGCAAAAAAACTACACCAAGAAAAGGAAACAATCATAAAGGAAGAAAAGAATACAAACAACAAACACAAATACTCTAACATGCCACCACAACAAAGATCATATGAGTCAACAATAACACAAACTCAAAAACAATTTATAGAGTTTGTTAAGGACCGATCCTACACTTGGGGTCCTCTATATATGCAAAAATGTTCTCTCTAAAGTATATTTTCAATAAATGTCCTTAATTTTCTTAAATCAACAAACACCTATAAAAAAACAAATTGACTTGATGATTTAGCAAAAGAAAAAAAAATCGTTAATTTATTACAAACTAATAAATGGTTTATCGATGTCAATGGTAATATAAGTTTAGTAACCAACCTCCAATGGCAAGTAAAACAAGCAGAGCAACTAAATACGGTATAACAAGCTAAGATAAGTTTGAAACCCAACCTCCAATGGAAATATAAGGTATTCTACGAGCACCATTAATAGAAAATGCATCAGACAAGATCCCATAAAGAGGCTTGGCGACCATTGGCAAGTTACCAGAGTTCTGAACAAGCTGCAAGATTGAAGGGCTCAAGTTAAGAGAGTGAGTCATGTGGAAGTTCAAAGCCAGCCATGGAAAGCACCTGAACCCCTGAACCCAATACCCAAATCCACACAAAACCAACATTTCTCTACTACCCACAAGAGATTGTGATTCATTATTATCTCTTTTTATCTCCTCAAAATCTCTCCTTTTTTTCTCACCCTTTTTCCTCTGAAGAACTTGTGTTGGGGTGGTCACCAAGGTGGCTCCTTTGGGTGGGTTTTTTATTTGGGTTTCTGGGTTTTGGGAATGAAAACAAAGGATTGGTCTTTTCATCATCAAATTTAACGAGGAGGATTGGATTTTGTGGTTCTTCAAGATCTGTGGGGTGATTAATGTTCTCCATGATTGGTTTTCTGAAGAGACTAATGGGTAAATCATAATACTAGGTAGTTTTGAGGAAATGGGGCTTATCTGGGTGTGGTTCCAAATTGAGAGAATTCGATGAGTTTTTAAGAAATGCCAAAAAAGAAAAAAGAAAAGAGAAAAAAAAAAAAAAAAAACAAAACAAAGGTGTGACCAACACCAACAAGATTGGTATCAGTATCACTATAAAAACTTAAAACTTGTTAAGGTGTGTTAATAGAGCAAGAAAGAATACTATGATTATAAGAGTGAGAAGAGAGAAATCTAGAAGATTGTATTGGAATATGGAGGGTGTTTTTGATAACATATTTTATGTAAGATGTAAGAAAGAGAGACAGAGAGATGAAGAGAATTCCAGTCCGTGATACTACTACATAGTTCCCGAGATTGGGCTTGTCCTTTTCTACTACTACATAGTTCTTAATTCAATCGAGTGAGAGAGATATGCTGGGGTCTATCAGCACGCGCGTGAGCCGACACGCGCTCAAAAGACCCTAGATTATTGGAACAGGAAATAGAAAAATAGACTGGTGGGCCCCACACGGGGGTTTTCATTTTTCACAACGTCAACTTTTCTCGATTCGATCGCCCCCCCGATGCGGATGGTGACTTTGCACATGAAACTCTTTGTCCGCCGTTGAGAGTGGAAACGTCCAAACGACGTCGTTATGTGTTCGCTGCTATAGCGATTGGACACTGGGCTGGTAGGAGCTAGCGCGTTGAGGTTTAAGGAGATATGTTTTCTTTCCCTCAATTTAAATTGTAAACGACAACGTGGCTTACATATTATCAGAACTTTTTGCTGAAAATACAAATATCAGAATTTGGAAAACGACAACGACTTTCTGTATTCTCCTACAATCGACACCACCCCAATTACTCTTTTATAAGTCATGACGACAAATGCTAACGAAAACGACAGTTTTGATTACAAACGGCATTCTCCCTAAGAAACTACAAATGACATTTCGAACGAGATAAGAGCAACAGAGCTATTATAGTATAGACGACAGTACAACATGATGGACAATGGATAATGAGTTTGAAAACGACATCTTAGAAAATCACAAATTTAGGAAAAGCAAAAACATTAAGGACAAAAAAAAATGATGACTATTCTTTCAAAGAACAATTTGCGTCACACTGGTGGATCCCTCATAGTACATTCTTACCGTCAAATTTTTTTGATCTGATTGGGACCATAATTATAGATAGTGTCACTTGTTATTCTTCTTTTCCTCTCAAATTTGTGTCAGTGCATTGATAGCTGCTTACGCGCGCTTACATATATGAATCTAAAATTTAGAATTAAAGGACAGTAACGAACACATAATAATAAGCATAACAATATAATATCTTAATCTAAATAGAAACATATATATAGTATTATATACATATATGAATCAATTAACTAAATCATGGTAAATAATTATTAGCTTAATCAATGTAGAATTAAAGGACAGTAACGAACACATACTTTAAAAATATGAAATCATAAAATTTAAAAATAATGTAATTTCTACACCTCATGTCGTCCGAGCTTTTTGGAACGTCCACGTGATCGTTAGTTCATAATAAACATTAAAATCATAAAATAACATGAAACTAAATAATACACCTATTTATGAGTCACATTTGGATGAAAATGTCCACGATATTTTTGACGTTTTCATGATATTTTTAAAATTTAATTAAAGTCTCGACATAAATAATGAAAAGAATTATATTCTTCTCGGAGTACCCGCAAAATATCTACAATGACTAAAAATATCCACAATATTAGTGAATATCTACAAATATCCAGAATAATTTTGAAAATATCGATAAGATGTAAATATTCTTTTTTACATAAAGACTAATTTCTTAGCACATGTTTTCTATTATTTTTCAATAAAATATTAGAACTGAATGGTCGAAAATAACATATAATGTAATGTCTCAACTCGTTATGAGACCCATCTTATTAGACGAGTTTTATACACGTTACTCATATATACTGCTTTTTATGTGCACCTAACAACTTTGATGGATTTCTTCGCGTCCCCTGACACTTGAACCTAAGACCTCGCTCCTTATAAGGTCCTTCAAGTAAGTGTTGGTACCAATCGGTGAATCTGATCTCGCGACTCCGTTCTCGTGAGGAAGGCGACGATGTGCCATCCTCAAACTGCGATCTTCTTTGGCGAGCTCCTTTGGCGCCAACGAGACAATCTCCCAGATTCGTTGAAGGGACCAAACCATAGAATTGTCATCCTCACCTCCATAATCACCAGCAACGCGAAGGAGCAAAGCAAAGGAGCCGCACGACGGAGGAAAGCGACTTTGATTCTCCTTGTTCTGTTTGGTTCTCGGGAGATTGCCGTCGTCGTCGACGCTCGGAGGTCGCAGATGGAGGACGACGCTGAAGCCCTCACTAAGTTCCATTGCAGATCGCTTTGAGATCACGATCTCTATAGCAAATCAAGGATGTTCTCCATCCCCAAGCTCCGTCGCATATCCGATCGGAGATCTTGCCGAGCTCCGTCACAAATCCGGTCGAAGATTTCACCGATCTGGCCTTCCCGAACCAGATCCATTGTCGGGCTGGGAGCATTGAGGTTTTGATTTGTTCTTCACGAACCAAACCATTTGTTCTAATGTGATTAGTAGTTATTATGTTCTACCGGCCATGCTTTCATTATAAACTTGTAAGATCCTCTTTTATTTTGAATTTTTTCATCTAGTTTGAATATATATTTTTTTAATTAATTTTTAAAAGATTGTAAAGTACAAAAAGATAAAGTTTAAGACCTCTTGATCCGTGCATGCCTGACCCAGGGTTTTGAATTTATAGAAATTATAGCTAATATCCTGTCTTTTAATTATTATACATAAAAAATCCATATTTACTACAATAAGTAGTAAATTGGATTTCTAATTCTAAATTAATATTTGTATGGGAAAACGATGGTTTTATTAAAACGAAACAGGGTGTTTAATAAGGTTAAAGTGGTCGATCATACGCATGTGCAACATCTTTTCAATCAATATATTGTCAAGGAATTCTAAAGTATATCGAATGACTTTTATATGTGCATATAAACTTTGAACATATACATGATATTTGATCACGAGAGATTGTTATTTAGAATGAATAAAATAAGACTAAAGCTAATGGCAATGGTTATAATTTAACCTAACAAGGATCTCTAATCACAAGACTTTCAATATTGCGCAAAAAGAGACGGGATACTTTGTTCGTTTGTAAAGAAATTAGTTGGATCAACTATAGTCTTTACACGAACCAACCTGTTAAAATTATGCTTGAAGTACTTAGTACCCCAGATCCTCGCCCGTCTAATGTTATTATAAGCACTTGTGGTGTCACCCTTATCGTTATTCATCCCGATATCAAGGTCTCTAAAGTTGAGATATGCAGCCCTCGGATTTTTTGACACATAAGGAGTCATGTAATCATAAAGCCTTCTTATCCAATTTATATGCTTGTTGGATACGGTAGTATTTCCATCTTCTTCCCAACGCACCAAATAATGAATGTTGTAGAGGTTTCCAGCTCGGTATGGGAATGGGATTGCCGATTATGAAATCTTGTTCATTTTCCCTCCGAAAGGAAATAGATCAATCATAACTCCTCCTACCTCTTCTTCGTACAACCTTCCCAGTATTCCTTTGAATGCATCATCTGCAATAGGCTCTTTCACAAAGTCAGATTTAGCTTTGAATGAGGACATATTGTAATTAGATATCCTATTAAGTAGAACATCCAAGGATTCTCCATTTCTGAAGAAATTGTGATAGAGGAAGGATTCGACCCATCTCATTTCAGTGCACTCTTGTCTTAGCAAACCCAATTCGGGAAACTCTTTCTGCATCAATTCAAGGAGCCTATCCACGCCGCCATGGAATGTGGCGCGAAAGTAAGCTACTAGCACAATTTTTTTATTACCTTCTTTATCAATAGAACTCTCAGTTTGGAACCTTACGTAAATTGATAGATCCTCATCAACTTTGTCAGCACGGCGTTGCCATTGATGAAAAAGCTTCTTTGTTGCATCGTCCTCCATGTTCCTCCTCACATCAAACACAGTCACTGTCGATGGCACAGTAACTAGTCGAAGTTTCCATGCAAGAACGATTCCAAAGCTTGCTGGTCCACCACTACGTATGGCCCAAAACAAATCTTCACCCATAGATTTCCTATTAAGAATTCTTCCTTTAACATCGATTAATTCTGCGTCAAGAACATTATCTGCTGCAAGGCCATACTTACGTGTCAAATAGCCGTAGCCTCCTCCACCGATCTGTCCTCCAATACCCACAGTGTGGCAATCGCCGGCAGGAAAGGCGAGATTTTCACTTCTTTCTGCAATCCTATAATAAAGTTCACCAAGCGTAGCTCCCGCTTGAACCCATGCAGATTTGCTGTCCACGTCTACGCTGATCGATCTTAGGTTTCTCAAGTCAATTACAACAAACGGGATATTGGACACATAAGAAAGACCCTCATAATCATGGCCACCGCTTCGGGTTCTGATTTGCATACCATGTTTCTTGGAGCAAAGAACGGTGAGTTGAATGTGGGAGGAATGAGATGGGGTCACGATAACAAATGGTTTTGGGGTCGAAGCAGAAGAAAAACGATCATTTTGTATGGATGAATTCAACACAATGAAATACGAGGAATCATTTGGAGTACAGACAGTGGGTGTAGGAATGGAGGTAGAGTTGGACTTGGATATACGAGTGGCCAGGCAACGAAGAAAGTTTTCATGATTGTGATCAGCTGAAGCTGCCAATACAAATGAAAAAAGAAAGATGATAATGTTGGCAGCGGATGAAGAGAATGCAAAGTACATTTTTTTTCTTGACCAGTTTGTTTTTGGCATAAGATGAGAATAAAGGATAGTAATTGCCTCGTTTATATAGCTGGGAAATGCCAGCTGATTTATTATAATATTATACAAGTGCTGCTACCTTTCCATTGAATATTAAATAGCCCCACTTGATGAATCATGCTCGTACAGAATTTAAAATTCTCAGCAAGCAAACTTTGATTACTAGGTCAACAAAATGTGATTATACTGAATATAAAAACAAGGTTGACAAAATATATATTGTTTTATGCGTAGTATCATTCGAACTTTACATGGGAAATTATCATATCTCAAATCGTGGATTTTTCGCATAATTAAATTAGAACATTTCATACACTTTTTTTTTAAGGAACTTTCATATACTTAAAGTAATAATGTCACAGTGGGTTTCCTTGATTTGTCTACTGAAATGATCAGTCTATAAAAAAAATAAAAAATATAAACATGAAATATAAAAACAAAGAAAAAAAAATCGTCATACAACCAAAAGCTAGCAAAAAAAAATTTAACATTATGCTGATGCAACTTTTTAAAATAGCAATTGTTTATAGTTTATGATATGACATGTGAAGTGCGTCGAGAGAGATAAAAACAATATAATCAATTTTTTCTTTGAATGAAATTTAAATACATAATTAAACATACCTTAATTCATGTCCTTTTTTATCATTTTATGTGACGGTCTTTCTATAATAAGAAATTTTAAGGTAAAAAAGTGTGAAGAGAGTAAAAAAGGGTGTGAATAAAAAAAAAAAAAACATTTTAAAAGGATTAGGAGGCCCGGTGGACTTATTTTTAATTCATAATATATGTTCAAAGTTACGCGGTGGAGTTGGGTGAATGGTGATTGATATTTAGGAATGGCTTTAACATAATAAAATATTAGTTGACCTTGGAAAATTATCGCATGTATATGAGTACGCGGTGGAGTTTGTTGAATGAAGGTTCTTATCTAGATACTTTTCAGAGTTTAATACAATGTACCCTGTAGAGATAGTTTTGATGTATTTATTATTATTATTATTATTATTTTGCTGAAGCATTTCGTGTAATTGTCATCGAAAACTATTTATTCAACTATTTTCGTTTACTGATGTACAATCCGCGTTACTTTTTTTCTTTTTTAAGTCTTGTATTGTTATTGTTTCCATTTTAAATACTTATAATTCAATTAATTTTTTCCTTAAGCATCTCATTTTTTGCTACAATCCGCGTTACTTTTTTTTTTTCCTTTTTAAGTCTTGTATTGTTATTGTTTCCCATTAAAATACTTAGCATTCAATTAATTTTTTCGTTAAGCATCTCATTTTGGACTAATTTTCTTACACTGATCAACTAGTATTTTTGCCCCCGCGTTGCTGCGGGGAAGACTGTTATACTATGGAAGAAGTTAGGAGTTTTTACATTGTAGTATTATTTTATATATACAAACGTAAGTACAGATATATATTTATTTAAAGGTCTATTAAAAAGGTTCATACAAATAGCCTGATATACACACACAAATGTATATATATATATATATATATATTTGTTTAAAGGTCTAGTAAAAATGCATGTACATTATATTACATTTTTTGCTTGTCTTTTTTTGCTGGTTGTTCGGAGCTGGAGCTGCAAGATAGAAATTTTTGAAAAAATTAGTACAATTATTAGAAAAGTTAAAATGAAAGATTTAGAAATAGTAATATTACATGGTTCTTGTGCGTTTTCTAGATGACTTTGTTATTTTTGGTTTATAACTGCAACAATAATGAATTGTTAAGAAGTTTATATGTTTCAGTTTTAAGGAAAAGATGTTACAGTCATTGTCTTAGTAAAGAACAATAGACTGTAATAAGTTAAGAAAAGTTTCAGGGACTTGTTCCATATCTGATTTCTTAAAGTATTAGCAAGGATAAGTTGTTGTGTAACAAAAGAACATGCTAGGAACATGTTAAGAACCCGAGGGTTAAAAAAAAAAAAATTTACTCGTACAGAAACGTAAATAATAGAGGCGATAGTCTAATAACAAGTAATAGATTAGTCTATAACTCGGTCTAATAGTAGTAGTAGTTTAAGGTTGGTGACCCGCTGCTAGGGCGGGAGGCGTCACAGTTGGTATCAGAGCGGCGTTCCTACTCCTGCCATGACAATCTCGCACCTATGCTTCTGCACAGTCCAGGTAAATTAATTTATGAAATGGAACATGCATAATAGAATTGACTGAAGGGCTTAGAAGCCTTAATTTTTGTGATGTTTTGTGTATGATGTGATATGTATGTAATGGGACATGCATATTAGAAGAACATATAGAATGTATATTTTGCTAGTTGATATGAGAATGAATGATAGTTAAAAATATAGCTAGTCAAGAAATTCTTGAAGCAGTTCTTGTTGCACTTAGACTAACAATGTTGCTCTTTTAATTGTTAGAAATACAACAACATCGTTCGTACACGCTTAAATAGAACACAGGTAGAATAGAATCCTCCAGCACCAGACCTAGCTGCAGAAGTAGCAGGTCTTAGGGGGCAAATAGCAGCCTAAGCTGAGGAAAGTAGATAGTTGAGAGAGTTGCTTACCCAGTTGATTCAGAGTCAGCGAAATTCCCAAAAGAAACAGGACCAGTATACAAGTCCCAGTGTTCCTATCTGCCAGACATGGGAAGGAAACACTCTGGAGAATGTAAAGCCGGCACGGATGTATGCTATACGTGTGGACAGAAAGGGCATTATGCAAAGCAGTGTCCATTCAAGGTAGGATCTCCTGGAATGGCGCCACAGAGGCCACAAGTTCCACAATTTCATGCCATGCAAGCACAGAGAGTACTGCATACCCCTCAACTGAACAGAATAGAGACTTCCCCACAAGCCAATGCTTAGCTAATGACATACACCAAGGAGGAAGCTGAGGCAGGCACGTCCAATGTAGTAACAGGTCAGCTTACTGTTGCCCATGTTCCTGCACGAGCATTGTTTGATTCAGGAGCCACACATACATTTGCATTAGTAGAATTTGTTAAATGAATGCTACATCCTCAAGAGAGGATAGGTCAAGACTTTAGGACAACACTACCATAAGGTGGTGTGTTGTTGTCTAGTCACTGGTTACGAATAACATGTTAGGTTAAGTTTAAGAGAAGGAAAAGAAGTAACACTACTCTATATGAGTAATTGGATAATTTAGAGCCATATTATGTGGGGTGTTACACAGGGCTTGGCCCTTGATGGCTATCCGTGGCTTGTAATCAATGTCGAACTAGTTGAGCTCCTTAAGGAGCATTCCAGAAGCGTTGGGCTTTTGCAATACCTGCCTAAGAGGATGGTTTGTCAAAACCCGAAAGCTATGGGCATGAAATTAGTGGCGTTGCTTTCTCAACATCACAACTAGCGCGATGGCAAGCTTTTCCATCTGCGGATACCTCATCTTTGCATCGAGGAGGCGCTCGCTAGTATAATACACCAGTAGCTGTACCTTCTTCTCTTCGCGGACTAACACCGAACTTACGGCGTGTTCAGAGACCGCTATATACAGGCTCAACACCTCTCCAGCCGTTGGCTTAGACAGTAGGGGTGGCTTCCCAAGGTGCTACTATACACGTTCGCACTCCTCTGTCCATTGAAACGGCTTGCTTCCTCTCAAGGTGTCAAAGAACGGTATGCACTTATCTGTAGATTTTGAAATGAACCTGTTGAGTGCGGCAATACAACCCGTTAGCTTCTGTACTTCTTTCCATTTCTGTGGCGATTTCATGTCGAGGAGTGCTTGCACCTTCTCTGGATCAGACTCGATTCCTCGATTGCTCACCATAAAACCTAGGAATTTTCCCAATTTGACCCCGAACGCACACTTAAGGGGATTCAGCTTCATCCTATACTTCTATAGGACGTCAAACATTCCCTTAAGGTCTTCCACATGATCCTTAGACTTCTTGCTCTTTACCAGCATATCATCCACATATACCTCTATCGTGTTACCTATCTGGTCTATGAACATCCTATTGACCAGGCATTGATATGTTGCTCTCGCATTTTTTAGGCCAAAGGGCATGACCTTGTAGCAATATAGGCCCCAGTCATTGATGAACGATGTGTGCTCTTCGTCACAGTGAAACATCAGAATCTGGTTGTAGCCAGAATAGGCGTCCATAAAACTCAGGAGTTCATGCCCTGTCGTGGCGTCGACCAGCTGATCTATGCTCGGGAGTGGAAAGTTGTCTTTTGGACAGGCTTGGTTTAGGTCATTGAAGTTGACACAAGTTTGCCACTGTCCACTGGGCTTTAATACTAGTACAGAGTTTGATACCCACTCGGGGTGCAGAACTTCCCGGATGAAGTTGTTTCTTATTAATTTGTCAACCTCCTCACGTAGAGCTTCATTCCTCTCGGCATTCATTGGTCGACACTTTTGCCTCTTGGGGGGATACGTCTCATCTATGTTGAGCATGTGGCTCATTATGTCCGGGCTTATCCCTTCCATGTCCTCGTGGGTCCAGGCAAAGACGTCAGGGTTGCTATTGAGGAATGCTATCAACCCTTCCCGGCTACGTTCTTAAAGATCTGAGCCTACATTCAGCTTTCTTGTCGGCTCCTTTTCGTCAATGGGGACCTCGATCAATTCCTTAACCAGTCCCGTTCCCATTTCTTCATCTGAGAGTCTTGGGTCTAGGTCGTACTCCTCGGCTTTGGTTACCACCATCCTAATTTCTTTTCTCGGATGCCCCGGATCGGCATAATGACGGACTGTTTCTGAGTATGTGAGCCTCGACTGGTACTGGTCTCCCCTGACTCTTCTGATTTTGCTGGGGGTCAAAAATTTCATCATTTGATGATAGATCGATGTGACTGCTTTCAATGCCCTCAGCGTCGGACGCCCTATGACTACGTTGTACTGGTCACCTCCCTTCACCAATAGTCATGGGTAGTTCTATCATTTCATCAGGAACGACGCAATCCCCGGTGAAGCCGTACAAGGGTTGCATGTTGTTCTACAGTCTCGCTCGAGGAATCCGCATCTTGTCGAGGCAATCAGCGTACAAAATATCTACCGAGCCACCGTTGTCCACTAGGATGCGATAGACCATGTGGTTACCTATCGTGGCCTCCACTACTAGGGCGTCATTTTGGGGGAAATGCACCCTATTTACGTCCGCCTCCGAGAGCATTATCTTGGCCTTTTCAAATCTTGCAGCCTTTGCCTCTCTGCCAGACACACTCATGACCCTTTGGTTGAATTTTTCCTTCACCTCTCTTGCGTACTCTTTTTGTGCGCGGCGAGAGGCACCGCCAAGATACGGCCCTCTGAAGATCATCCTTATCATGTCGGGGTGGTGGTCTTGCCTTTGGTCCTCTCATCAGTTGTTGTTCCTCTGATAGTTCTTGCCCCGTCGGTCAGCTCGGTACTCACTGAGCCCCCTTCCCAGATTAACCTCTCGACCTCATCCCTTAGGTTGAAACAATCGGTGGTTGTGTGTCCGCTCTCACCATGAAACCTGTAATACTTGTTTTGGTTTCTCCGCACTGGGTCAGACTTCAGCGGCGGTGGGCGATGCAGTACCTAGAGGTGACTGATCTCATGATAGACGTCCTCAATCCCCATGGTTAAAGGGGTGTAGGCATCATACTTTTGTGGTTTGGCTCACTTGGTATCCCCTTGCCCCGCTGAGGCGTTGCCATCCCTGTTGTTTGGTGCCGGGTTATACCTTTGCTCCGTTTGCACTTGAGGATTACCTCGGCACTTCTTGCCGTTATTTTGGTGGCTTGGCTGTCCCGCTTCTTCTTTCGTGGGGGCCACCACCTTGCTTTTTAAGGCCTTTGGGGCCTCCTCTGCGTTAATGAAGCCTTCTTGGTAGGTTTGGGGTGGCCTCCGGTCGAGGTCTATACTGTACGAGATGTCCTTCTTCATGCTCAATGTAACCTCATCAGTGATCCCCTCGGTGGCGGCCACCTATTCTCCGAACTAAGCTATCCAATCTTTTAAGGACTCGTTTGGTCCCTGATACACCCTCGAAAGGTTTTGCTTCGGTGGGATGTACTTTTTGACACCTGTGAACTGAGTCAGGAAGGCGTTCTTTAAGTCATCCCAACAAGTTATGGAGTTTGGTTTTAGGGACCTAAACCATCTCCTGGTGGAGTCAGAAAGATGATTTCTAAATGCCCGGCACATGACCTCCTCGGGGTATCCGTGTAGGACCATATGCCTTGTGTAGACTTCCAAGTGGTCATCCGGATCACTCCTTCCATCATATAGCGGAATAGGTGGCGGCTTATACTTATCGTGCAAAGGTACCTGGATGATGTTCTCTGTGAATGGGTGGTCGTGAGACGTATACATCTTGGCGTCGATATTTACGGCCTCAGCCACCTTTCCCACAACTTGCTCAAAGTTGTTTAGCCGACTCCCTATTTGACCGGCCAGGGTTTTATTCTCGGTCGCCAGCTCTTCCTCCCTGGTCCACTGCACGTCTCGGACGCGTCGAGCATGCAGCCGCTCCCTCAGGTCTCCTCTATGTACGGATGAAGATTTTACCGGATCCGCGTTCCTCCGGTTCACGTTCTCCTGCAGTCAAGGAGGTACCTCTCGGTTATTTGCTGTCTGGGCTATGGCCCTCTCCTGAGCTCTCCTCCTTGCAGCTTGTTGCCTACTCCCCACATATCTATTCGACTTGGCTGGGTGGGGGTTGTTGGCCCCACTGTCACCAACTCCTGCGGCGTCACCACGTCGGTCACCAATTACTTGGTTCCCGGCGGCAGCGTTCACCGGGTTCATCAATGCATCCTCTAACGGAAACATCGAATCTGGCCTTTGCTCCCATCCGGCAAGGGCTGTGGCCATCCTCTCTATGGCCATAGCAAGTGTTTCGACCTGCCTTTGGAGCTGGTCAAGGCGGTCTGGGGGGTTCCCAGCGGTCGGTGGTTACGCCCTGCAGTTGGGCCGTGCCCCCGCTAGTTCCTGAACGCCGTTGGACGGATTCGTCAGATTCCTTCTTCGAGCGGCAAGATTCTGGCCTTCTTGGGTTTTCTGAGTTGCCGTCATGCTGCGGGTTTTTGTCAGAGGACCCATATTCACTACTCACTACCGGATTGATTTCTGGGTGTCCGGCCCTCCTTCTAGCGCCAATTATTGATGGTGGATTTTTGTCAGCTAAGGATTAACTCTCTAAGAACACTCACAGCAACCTCTCACGGATTAATTAAGGGTTAATATTGCAAAATAGTATAGAGAAGACAAGAATTTATAGTGGTTTGGTAAGATTTCTTGACCTAGTCCACTTGTGAATGCACTAATACTTTGTTGATTATAATTTCTCTAGAGTAGTAGAGTAATGCGTAAAAAACTTAATGAATTCCCATGACTCTATTTATAGGCCTTCTTCACATGAATGACCCCCTCTACATTTTCCGAGGAGATCATCCTGTATCCCTTAATTCTGAGATTTGGCAGTTGTATTTTCATGATTACGGCTTCCAGGTCAGCCTAACCACCCTTACCGGCTACCTGATTTCCTAACTTCGACAGTAGTACTTAGTATAATGCATCTTCCCTTGAGTTGAAAGGACTATCTTTGGATTGGACCGGGCTGCTACCTCGACATCGTGACCCCCACAACTCAAGTGGGGTTCTTGACGCCCGTTACCCTGCATGAACTCTCGACATATACAGGGCGCCTTAAGTTCGATCATCCCCTCGACACCGGCGACCGATTCTCGACATGGAAGCCTCGGCACTTGTCGTCCAAAGGAATGATCGATTCCTCGACTGTGGTGTAACGCTTAGCACATTTTACTTTCAGCCGTTTTTTTCATGTGGCCATGATAACGATAGTCAATTTTGACATGTCGAGTTTCATGTAATTTGTCCAAAAACTACTGTCAATGTGTTCTTGTCTCAATTCTCACTTTGCCTATATTTTTTGACTAAACTTTTTCGCTATTTCTTCGTCCTTCTCTTTACCGATTCCAATGCTTCTACCTTTTCCAGAATTTTCTTTTCCCGAACAATTATTTATACGTCCATTAACTTCCTTTTTCTATTGCTAGGGTTCAATTTGCCCGTCCTAATACCATTGTTTTATTCAAAAAAATGCAGCAATTCAACAAATTTTAAATATATTGAAGGAGAGTTAATGATCAATGTTCATCCTCACTCATTTTATAAGTTGCTATTCGTTTTTCATCCAGACTTAGTTGACTACACATAACGCAGCGCAATGAAGTTTGCCACATTATCATTTCCTGTTTTGGTTACATAGCGACGAAAAACTATGCGAACCATCACAAATAGACAAATTTATTTCTGCAAAAATACTTGATTCTAACCACAATCCACTAGAATATAATATTGTAGCTGAATTTATGATGCATGGACTATGTGGCATAGTTAACCCAAGTTCTCCATGTATAAAAAATTCAGAATGCTCAAAAAACTATCCAAAACAATTAAAGAATGAAACAACAATTGAAAACAGATTTGTCAATTATAGATGTAGAAATACAATCTTTTATGTAGAAAAAGAAGTATTAAATTAGACAACACATTTATAGTTCCGTACAATAAAGACTTATGTCTAAAATTTCATGCTCATATCAATATAGAAATTTGTTCATAATCTATGCTCATAAAATATTTATTTAAACACTTAATAAAAGGACTAGATATAATAAGAGCAGTTATAAAATATAACATATGTACAGAAAAGACCGGAGAAACTACGTACCAACAAATAGATAAAATAAAGGGTTATGTTAATTGTAGATATATAACATCACACAAAACAATGTGGCGACTGTATGAATTCTCAATACATCATAAAAATAAAAAACTTTTAATACATTTACCAAGAATGCAAAACATTTCACTCAAATCAACATCCAAATAATTGTTGGTTTCCAAGTGTGGAATCGTGGTAGTGCGGATTGTATATAACAAAAAATTTAAAAAAAACCTTTTATATACGCTATAAATTATATTAATTTATGCAATAATAAATTAATCTTATTAATTTATGATAATAAATACCTTGCCGATGATTAGGACGATATCTTGAGGTCTTTGGCCAACAAACGTTCCTCGCTCTAAAGCTTTCTTAGTACACATAAGCCTTCCTCGTCTACTCGTTGATATTGCAAGATGATGAGTGTGGGCTCAAAGTATAATCTATCAAAACGATCACTCACTAATTTGTATTCTTTTACAGTCAACACATGTATGTGAAAGAATTGAAAAAATTGAAAGAACTTTTCTTCTCCTTTTCTCTCTTGTGATATTCGGCCAACCTAGAAAAAATAGGAGATCAAAATCCTTTCCTCCAATTCCTATTGTCTCCTATTTATAGACAATTAGGAGAACTCTTTTGCTTGTAGGCAAAGAAAATAGGAAATTGGTAACTACTATATTTTCAATCTCATTAAAAATATAGTATCCCTTTTGCTTTCGGAAACAAAATTTCCTTCCATTTTTCTAATTGTGTGGCCGGCCATCTCTTAAGAAGGAAGGAAAAATTCCTTCCTAATCCAGTTTACAATTTTAGCTTAAATTCAATTCTAAATAATGTAACATCTTACTTTCCCTTTTGAATTTAATTGGAAAACTTATCGAACAATTAAACTGGATTACTTGGAGAATCCCAATGGGATATTTCCTAGTGTCACAGTGTGTGACAATATAATTAATTCTCAATTAATTATTTGTGAGTGAAATAAAATCCTAATAATTCATCTTGTCTTGCAAATAATACAAGGATGACGGAGGGACTTATAGACCTATAATTCTTAGCTCTAATAAAATTAATAATTAATTAAACTCTTTAATTAATTTATAAATTCTATTAATTCTAAAAGTTACTCTATTAAAAAAGTTAGAATTGCACTCTGGAAATTATAGACATAATTTACTTCTCAGAACTTGAAGTATCCATTTGATATAGTCACTATATATAGATCGATCCTCTATAAATAATTCATAATTAGAGCTAGGTAAAATCTGTTAACCTCTCTAATAACATCTTTACCCTTGAGTACCATTGATTCTCTAATGAATAGTATATTCATAAAACACATTCATGAATACGAGTTCGTTACTTATTCAAGTACCGAATCAACCCTTAAGGGAATTATTTATCTGCCTTTTTAAAGAAGAAGGAATGGATTCCATCTTGTATATTAGCATTCGCGGCTATCCAATTTATTATGTTCCCAAGATACAAGAAATAGGATTTAGGATCTCAAAATCCGTACCGAGTAAATCAAAGAACACGAATCCACAAATAGGAGTCTATTAACAACTCAGGATTAAGATCATTCTATATATGACCATCAGTAGACTCAAATTTGATTTTCTACATTTAACGAAAATTATCAGAAAATCAAATTATGTCAGTGTCCTAGTTCTACATAATCTCATTATGCATAATACACTCATTCAATATCCCTCTATATTAATGATACAGATAGCACCATTCTATTCTTAATAGGAATGACATGTATTAGTAATGTTTTAATTAAAGATTCTGAAAACTTTAATTGAATTCATTACAAATATCGTTTCCATATTATTATTCTTAAATATTATCCTCACTTATGTACAATATTTAAATTTATAAGGTGGTCCGTTTTTGCCCACGAGAAGATATATGGATGAAAATTGACAAAACGACAGTAAAACTTAATCCGTCTTTATTTATATGGAGGAAAAGTGACTCCAGATGATGTCATGTTTTAATATGAAATAAAAGAATGCTCTTCTTTTTGGCGCAGCTTCCCAAAGATTTATGAAGGAAAAAGTTAGGCACTCATGATAAATAGAGGGTAGCAATTCACGTCGTATTTTAACGATCAAAAACGGAAAAATGTAATCGGATGTTTTTTAAATTGATGCTTTAATATGGATCAAATCATGTATATCCTTCAAACGAAAATTGTCGATCATACTCATATGCAACACATTTTCAATAAATATATTGTCAAGGAAAGTATATTGAATGACTTTTATTTGTGCATATAAACTTTCAACATATACATGATATTTAATCACAATCACAAGACTTTTAATATTGTGCAAAAAGAGACGGGATACTTTATTCGTTTGCATAATCTTTACGCGAACCAACCTATCGAAATTATGATTGAAGTACTTAGTACCCCAAATTCACGCCCGTTTAATATTATTATAAGCACTTGTAGTGTCACCTTTATCATTATTCACCCCGATATAAAGGTGTCTAAAGTTGAGATATGCAGCCCTCATATTTTTTGACACATAGGGAGTAATGTAATCATAAAACCTTCTTATCCATTTTATATGCTTGTTGGAGAAAGATATTCTTATCGGAGTACCCATATAATATCCACAATGGTAAAAAATATCCACAATATTGGTGAATATCCAAAAATATCCAGGATAGTTTTGAAAATATCGATAAGATGTAAATTTTCTTTTCTACATAAAGATCAATTTCTTAGCACATGTTTTCTATTAATTTTCAATAAAGTTTTAAAACTAAATGGTCAAAAATAACGTATAATGTAACGCCTCAACCCCCTATGGGACACACCTTGTGGGACTCCCGGTATAGACGAGTCTTATATAAGTTACTCATACGTACTGTCCCCTCTAGGCACATAACGGCCTTTAGGGATTTTTTTACGTCCCCTAACACTTGAACCCAAGACCTCCCTCCTTATAAGGTTCTTAAGTGTTGGTACCAATCGGTGAATCTGATCTCACGACTCCGATCTCGTGAGGAAGCTGACGACGTGCAATCCTCAATCTGTGATCTTCTTTGGGGATCTCCTTTGGGGCCAACGAGACAATCTCCCGGATACGTTGAAGGGATCGAACCATAGAATTGTGATCCTCACCTCCAAAATCTCTGGTAATGCGAAGGAGCAACGCGACAGAGAAAAGCAACTTTGATTCTCCTCGTTCCCTCCGTGTTTGGTCGCCTGAGACTGTCGTCGTCGTCGACGCTCAGAGGTCACGGATGGAGGACGATGTTGAAGCCCTCCCTAAGTTCCATTGTAGATCGCTTTGAGATCACGATCGATGTTATCCATTGCTTAGCTCCGATGCAAATCCAATTGGAGATCTCGCCGAGCTCTGTCAAAACTCCGGTCAAAGATTTCAGCCATTGACGTTTTGATTTGTTCTTCTCAAACCAAGCCATTTGTTCTAATGTGGTTAGTAGTTATTTTGTTCTACCACCCATGTTGAATTTTGATCAGATTTGTTTGAGAATTGATTTCGCTAAGAACAATGTACTCTATACTTTTTTCCTTTCTTTTCTGAGCATTCGTGTTTTTTTTTTTCAATTATAATTCAAATTTACCTATCGCCGGTGCGAGCGACCGGATTTATAGGTAAATACCGTATTTACTTATTTATTGGTGTTGGTAAATACCATATTTTCCGGTAAATCTTATATCTACTGATAAATTTAGGATTTACTAGTGACTGCTTTTTTAGATTTACTTTTTACCGATTACAGGTGAATATGATATTTACTGGACACTTGTCGGCGGCAATCAGATTTTAAATTTTCAGCAATATGATATTTACGAGTAAAAATGACATTTACTAGTAAATACGGTACTTATCGGTCGCTGGAGATGATCGTTGAATTTTCAAATAAATATGGTATTTATGAGTAAATATGATATTTACTTTTAAACACGCTATTTATCGATATATACAGTATTTACCAGTATATATCGTATTTACTGTATTTACTGATAGATACGGTATTTACCATTGGAGCTGGCCGTCACCGGTTGCTGGAGCCGGCCGTCGTTCGCTTGAGCCGACCATGGTGGAGTTGACTAAGTGGGGAAGAAGAGAGGTGGGAAGGAGAGTGTTTAAGGGTATTTTGGAGTTTTTAATAATGTTTAAAATTTAAGATATTAAATTATGCTATAAACTTCATATTTTAAAAAATTGTATTATAATTTACTAATCACCCTATTAATTATGCCATTATACTCATTCTTCCTTTGTATTTTTGAACACTCCTTTCCTCAAATGATGAAATGAATAATAATTGCTTTTGTCACCGTTTTTTTTTTTTTTTTTTTTTTTTTTTTTTAAAAAA
>NW_010363902.1:55119-65385 GCF_000414095.1 Morus notabilis | reverse complement strand
ATAAAAAAAATTTTTTTTTTGTCCCTTTTTTTTTTTTTTTTTTTTTTTTTTTTTTTTTTTCTCGTTTGGGAAGCGTTTCATCTCCCAACAAAGTTGCTTCTTCTTTTTTTTTTTTTTAGCCAAAGGGTACTCTCTGTGCCACGTGAAGGCGCAAACACTGGGTGCCTTTAATCTTGTTTTATTAACTTTTTTTCTTTTTTGGTTCAATATCACTAAAAACTTAGGCGGTATTTAGAATTAATCCCATTTTTATTTTTTACATTTTTTAAGAAAAAAATGAAAACGTTTTCAAAATGGTATTTGAGAAAATAAAAAGAAAAAATAGAATGAAAACGATTTTTTGATTTAGTGTAAAATGAGAGAGAAATGAAAAATAACTTTTAGTCGTTTCTTATTTTTTGTTTTCATTTTCTTCTCTCGCGAGCAAAGAGAGAGAAAAAGAGACATTATTGAGTTTTTTTGCATTAAAAATAATCTCATGATAAAACTACCAAACGCATTTTTAAAAATTATTTCTGTCTAAAGATTGAAAACATTTTCATTTTTATTTTCATACAAAAAATAAAATCATTTTAGAAAGAGTTCCAAACGTGCCCTTAATTTCCCTATCCTTAGTTTTCTCGATTCTTTCCATTGATCGTTTGTGATTACTTATAGTGATATTTGCTAATTGTTTTCACGTCGCATATACACGAGTCTTTCACCCTGAAAATTTGACCATTACTTAAAATACGAAGCTTATAATAAATAAAATTTCAGTTAGTTTATAGTAATTAATTCTTTCATTATAAAGTCGTAAGATCCTCTTTTATTTTGAATTTTTTCATCTAGTTTGAATATATATATTTTTAATTAATTCTTATAAGACTGTAAAGTACAAAAAGATAAAGCTTAAGACCTCTTCATCCAGTGGCACTGATAGGTTTAGATGGAGTGAGATTTTGGTGGGGGATTGTGGGTTTAATCCCCGAGATAGCCTATACCGTGCGTGCCTGACCCAGGGTTTTGAATTTATAGAAATTATAGCTAATATCCTGTCTTTTAATTATTATACGTAAAAAAAAAAACATTTTTACTACAATAAGTAATAAATTGGACTTCTAATTCTAAATAAATATTTGTATGGAAAAAAGATGATTTCATTAAAACGTAACAGGGTGTTTAATATGGTTCAAATCGTGTAAAGTGGTCGATCATACGCACGTGCAACATCTTTTCAATCAATATATAGCCGAGGAATTCTAAAGTATATCGAATGACTTTTATTTGTGCATACAAACTTTGAAAAAATACATGATATTTGATCACGAGAGACTGTTATTTAGAATGAATAAAATAAGACTAAAGCTAATGGCAATGGTTATAATTTAACCTAACAAGGATCTCTAATCACAAGACTTTCAATATTGCGCAAAAAGAGACGGGATACTTTGTTCGTTTGTAAAGAAATTAGTTGGATCAACTATAGTCTTTACACGAACCAACCTGTTGAAATTATGCTTGAAGTACTTAGTACCCCAGATCCTCGCCCGTCTAATGTTATTATAAGCACTTGTGGTGTCACCCTTATCGTTATTCACCCCGATATCAAGGTCTCTAAAGTTGAGATATGCAGCCCTCGGATTTTTTGACACATAAGGAGTCATGTAATCATAAAGCCTTCTTATCCAATTTATATGCTTGTTGGATACGGTAGTATTTCCATCTTCTTCCCAACGCACCAAATAATGAATGTTGTAGAGGTTTCCAGCTCGGTATGGGAATGGGATTGCCGATTATGAAATCTTGTTCATTTTCCCTCCGAAAGGAAATAGATCAATCATAACTCCTCCTACCTCTTCTTCGTACAACCTTCCCAGTATTCCTTTGAATGCATCATCTGCAATAGGCTCTTTCACAAAGTCAGATTTAGCTTTGAATGAGGACATATTGTAATTAGATATCCTATTAAGTAGAACATCCAAGGATTCTCCATTTCTGAAGAAATTGTGATAGAGGAAGGATTCGACCCATCTCATTTCAGTGCACTCTTGTCTTAGCAAACCCAATTCGGGAAACTCTTTCTGCATCAATTCAAGGAGCCTATCCACGCCGCCATGGAATGTGGCGCGAAAGTAAGCTACTAGCACAATTTTTTTATTACCTTCTTTATCAATAGAACTCTCAGTTTGGAACCTTACGTAAATTGATAGATCCTCATCAACTTTGTCAGCACGGCGTTGCCATTGATGAAAAAGCTTCTTTGTTGCATCGTCCTCCATGTTCCTCCTCACATCAAACACAGTCACTGTCGATGGCACAGTAACTAGTCGAAGTTTCCATGCAAGAACGATTCCAAAGCTTGCTGGTCCACCACTACGTATGGCCCAAAACAAATCTTCACCCATAGATTTCCTATTAAGAATTCTTCCTTTAACATCGATTAATTCTGCGTCAAGAACATTATCTGCTGCAAGGCCATACTTACGTGTCAAATAGCCGTAGCCTCCTCCACCGATCTGTCCTCCAATACCCACAGTGTGGCAATCGCCGGCAGGAAAGGCGAGATTTTCACTTCTTTCTGCAATCCTATAATAAAGTTCACCAATTTGCTCTCCACGTCTACGCTGATCGATCTTAGGTTTCTCAAGTCAATTACAACAAACGGGATATTGGACACATAAGAAAGACCCTCATAATCATGGCCACCGCTTCGGGTTCTGATTTGCATACCATGTTTCTTGGAGCAAAGAACGGTGAGTTGAATGTGGGAGGAATGAGATGGGGTCACGATAACAAATGGTTTTGGGGTCGAAGCAGAAGAAAAACGATCATTTTGTATGGATGAATTCAACACAATGAAATACGAGGAATCATTTGGAGTACAGACAGTGGGTGTAGGAATGGAGGTAGAGTTGGACTTGGATATACGAGTGGCCAGGCAACGAAGAAAGTTTTCATGATTGTGATCAGCTGAAGCTGCCAATACAAATGAAAAAAGAAAGATGATAATGTTGGCAGCGGATGAAGAGAATGCAAAGTACATTTTTTTTCTTGACCAGTTTGTTTTTGGCATAAGATGAGAATAAAGGATAGTAATTGCCTCGTTTATATAGCTGGGAAATGCCAGCTGATTTATTATAATATTATACAAGTGCTGCTACCTTTCCATTGAATATTAAATAGCCCCACTTGATGAATCATGCTCGTACAGAATTTAAAATTCTCAGCAAGCAAACTTTGATTACTAGGTCAACAAAATGTGATTATACTGAATATAAAAACAAGGTTGACAAAATATATATTGTTTTATGCGTAGTATCATTCGAACTTTACATGGGAAATTATCATATCTCAAATCGTGGATTTTTCGCATAATTAAATTAGAACATTTCATACACTTTTTTTTTAAGGAACTTTCATATACTTAAAGTAATAATGTCACAGTGGGTTTCCTTGATTTGTCTACTGAAATGATCAGTCTATAAAAAAAATAAAAAATATAAACATGAAATATAAAAACAAAGAAAAAAAAATCGTCATACAACCAAAAGCTAGCAAAAAAAAATTTAACATTATGCTGATGCAACTTTTTAAAATAGCAATTGTTTATAGTTTATGATATGACATGTGAAGTGCGTCGAGAGAGATAAAAACAATATAATCAATTTTTTCTTTGAATGAAATTTAAATACATAATTAAACATACCTTAATTCATGTCCTTTTTTATCATTTTATGTGACGGTCTTTCTATAATAAGAAATTTTAAGGTAAAAAAGTGTGAAGAGAGTAAAAAAGGGTGTGAATAAAAAAAAAAAAACATTTTAAAAGGATTAGGAGGCCCGGTGGACTTATTTTTAATTCATAATATATGTTCAAAGTTACGCGGTGGAGTTGGGTGAATGGTGATTGATATTTAGGAATGGCTTTAACATAATAAAATATTAGTTGACCTTGGAAAATTATCGCATGTATATGAGTACGCGGTGGAGTTTGTTGAATGAAGGTTCTTATCTAGATACTTTTCAGAGTTTAATACAATGTACCCTGTAGAGATAGTTTTGATTTATTTATTATTATTATTATTATTATTTTGCTGAAGCATTTCGTGTAATTGTCATCGAAAACTATTTATTCAACTATTTTCGTTTACTGATGTACAATCCGCGTTACTTTTTTTCTTTTTTAAGTCTTGTATTGTTATTGTTTCCATTTTAAATACTTATAATTCAATTAATTTTTTCCTTAAGCATCTCAATTTTTACTACAATCCGCATTACTTTTTTTTTTTTTTTTTAAAAAAAAAAGAAAAGGAAAACACCATTTAAATTAAGCAGCCAAATCAGCAAGCACAACGGAAAATACAAAGCAAGGGATCATATGAACCCCAACAAAGTCATGTGTACAACTAAAGCCAAAAGAAGTTAAAATATGAGCAACTTTATTACCACTTCTATATATGAGAATACTCCCCCCTCCCCATAGAGGATAATAACTGAAAAATATGCTCTATAATAATACCTTCTTCGCCCATCGTTGAGCTTTCCTTAACCGCTTGAACTACACGGACAACATCAACTTCAACCACGCTGATGGAGAACCCCCGCTGTTGTGCGAAAATAAGGCCTTCCCGAAGGGCCATGCATTCGGCTAAAAACGGTGAGAAAGATCCCGCAATCCTCTTAGCCAGACAAGCACATACTATTCCTTCCCCATCCCTGATGACAGCTCCTATTCCAATGGAGCTCGTACCCTCTCGAACTGACGCATCATTATTAAGCTTAAAAAGTCCAGCCACCAGAGGTTTCCAGCGTACTTCACTAACAGGCACCGTAGTCCGATGTTTGGCCACCGGATCCCAACAGCTCTGAAACTCAGCAATTGTCAGCTCTGAAATTGCCCTCCACGTGAAGTTCTTGATTTTATTCGGAATATGAAGATCCCACTGTTTCCTCCACCACACACTATCCCCTCTCCCTCCAGAACTACTAGGAAAATTTCTTAGACTCATGGCGAGCTTGTAGCCCGCACGAACGGAATAGAGCCCCTTAGAATCATATTGCCACAACCAGAGATCTTCACTAGAGCCACAACTCAAAGGCATGTTGAGAATGATTTCTTGATCAATAGGGAGAAAAATATGGCGAATAAGCTCCCGGTTCAATTGCCTATTAATAATAAGATGTTCCACCAACCAATCTTCAGTTTCCTCAGTCACTGCCGTAATTGGACGGAAAGAATGAGGTCTAGGGATCCAAGTGTTGGAAAATAATGGCATCGAGTGCGCAATGGAATTTAAAAAAATTAATCAACGTCAAAGCCAACCAAGAACATGTTCATGATGCTATATAACATAAATACTAAAGATCTACATCGTACCTTTTGAGATTTAGGAAACTGCACGTCTGACAAATCAAAGCGTTCCAAACAGCAACCGGAAGAGCCTCAACCAACTGGTCTTCTTTGCTATTCTCGTTTCCACGATCGGAGTGCGGGTGGGCACACATCATTCAATCTCCTCTTGGTATTCTTGATCTCCTTCCAATCACAAGAGCGTCAAAGAAAAAATTGTTCTTGAGAATTAAACAATTTTTCCTCTCAGGAATCTTTTATCGATAGCCTCCAAAAAGTCTCTCAAGTAATCTTTTGATTCTCAAGTCATACTTCCGTAATAATTAGGTTTCCCAAAGTCTTAATCGCATCCAGAGTCGATTTTGCCACATCAACATGCATTTTACGTTACAACCGGTCGACCGATGACAGAGACGTTATAATTCACCAGTCGACCTGTCTTCACTAACCGGTTGACCAGACCAGTCGACCTGTCTGTACTAATGAAAGTTGTTTTCCTAGTTTTTCAACACGGGCAACTTGCATAGAGCCTCAGCTTTGATTCAAGCAACCCAATAGAGAAATTGTCTGATCAAAACAGTCATATAATAGTCTTCCCATATTAAACAACTCTTAAAACAATAATACAAGCAATTTATCTAGAATTAATTTATCAATTAATACACCCGATAAATCACCCATGAATTAACTTTGAACCTCGTTTACGGAAATAACACAAGTTACCAATGTGTAGGAAATATGCCGTATTGTTACAGCAAATTATGTGAGCTAGCAAAGAGACCCGATGGACATATATAAATCAAGCTCCTATAATCACAACGCTACTTGTAAACTAACAAGTCCATCTCATGATTATAAAACTCTAGCGCTATTCCACTAAAAGCCTAGAGTTACACTCTCAATTTATATAGCATATTTACAAAGATCTGATTATCTCTAGTCCATGACTCAATATATTAGTGTATCATCCCTATAGGATATCCATAATTGACTTGAGGTCAAGTTCCGTTTTACCTTCCCGATTACATTTATCTTATGTTCCATTGTCATACCATCAGAAAAATACTATTCGTACCATTGCAAATAGTAAACCATTAGATAACATAGAGTAGTCTAATGGCCGAATGCTCGTATTTTCCAATCCACTGATAATGCATAAGAGGATATCATTGACTCTTTACAGGAGCTATGGATTCCACTATCTATGAATAGCGAATCTACGCATACACGAGTCATAGCCCTAATGTACAGGCAAGCGTACCTTTACATAATGTCAGGATGTCTCCCTTTAGTACATCAAAGGATACAAGTCAAGCATACGGGTTCATCATCCATCTCAAGATTAAGATGACAACATATAATTCGTCAAAAGTGAATTGTTTTATTCAAATAGAATTATTAATTAAAACAATTCAACTTTGGTCCGATCCAATATAGATTTCACCATTAGAAACTATATCAATGTCTCCACCCATGGAGTCCCACCTACGACGACCAAGACCAGTCGTCTCCGTTAGGAAGTAGACAACATAATAATCTTAACATGAATAAAGTGCCCAACTTTATTCCCTCGATTGTGGATCATAAGATTTAGACTATCATCTTTAGATTCTTGTCTTCTGCATGTTCTTCACATTACATGCATGACCTAAAGATTTAGAATGACAGTCTCAGACTTTTAGTTTGCTTATCATACATTCAACTATTATGACCATAAAGAGGACAATACATAGATATATGAAATAAACAAATCTTCATTAGTAGTCAAAATGTCTCAAAGAATATTGTTACATTTATTCCTAAAGGCATAAACGCTAACAATCTCCCACTTGCACTTAAGTGAGTAAATGTGACATGCTACGAATCCCTATAGCCTCGACATGCTTCTCGAAGACCTTAGCCGGCAGGGCCTTCGTGAACGGGTCAGCCATATTGTCCTCCGACGCGATCTTGCATATTTTCACATGCCCTTCTTCAATAAAGCTTCTTATCACGTGATACTTCCTGTCTATGTGCTTACTCATTTTTTGATATCTTGGTTCTTTGGTGTTAGCTATTGCCGCACTGTTATCACAGTATAGTCTCAATGGCTTATCCACACCAGGAACTACTTCAAGATCCATCAGAAATTTACGGAGCCACACTGCTTCTTTTGAAGCATCACTAGCTGCCACATACTCGGCTTCCATCGTTGAGTCAGAAGTGCAAGTTTGCTTGACACTCCTCCAAATGACGGAACCACCTCCCAGAGTAAAGACAGCCCCGAAGTCGATTTCCTAGAATCCAAACAGGATTGAAAATCCAATCTGTATATCCTAGAGGTGTCAAATCCTCCCCATAATATACCAGCATATAATTTCTAGTCCTCCGAAGATACTTGAATATATGCTTGACCGCTACCCAGTGGTTAGGTCCTGGATTTGACTGATATCGACTTACAATCCTGACCACATGGCAAATGCCCAGTCGAGTACAAAGCATTGCATACATGAGGCTCCCAACCGCCGAAGCATAAGGTACCTTTGCCATGTATTCTCTTTCCTCAGATTTCTTGGGACAATCACTGTTCGAAAGAGTAATTCCAGACCTAGATGGTTGCCCACCTTTCTTGGAATTCTGCATTGCATACTTATCGAGAATTTTATCTATGTATGAAGCCTGAGAGAGAGCTATCATTTTGTTCTTTCGATCTCTTAAGATTCGAATGCCCAGAACATAATTAGCTTCTCCTAAGTCTTTCATGTCAAACTGTTTGGTAAGTCAAACTTTGACTGATGACAAAGCCCCTACATCATTGCCAATGAGTAGAATATCATCAACATATAACAATAGAAAAACCACTTTTCCATCTTGAATATGCTTATAAAACAAGGTTCATCCATATTCTGTTGGAATCCAAAAGTCTTGACCACTTGGTCAAATCTTTTGTTCCAAGAACGGGAAACTTGCTTTAATCCATAAATGGATTTCAACAACTTACAAACTTTTTCCTCTTGACTCTTAGCCCCAAAGCCTTCTGGTTGTACCATATAGATACTTTCCTCAAGATGGTCGTTCAAGAACGCCGTCTTGACATCCATTTGCCAGATCTCGTAGTCGAGAGTAGCCGTAATGGATAAAAGAATGCGGATGGACTTAAGCATGGCTACAGGCAAAAAGGTTTCCTCGTAGTTGATTCTCTCCTTTTGCGTGTATCCCTTAGCTACCAGTCTAGCCTTATAGGTTTCGACCTTTCCTTCTGCATTTCTCTTTCTCTTGTAGACCCATTTACACCCAATGGGCTTAATCCCATTAGGAAGATCTACAAGTTCCCAGACTAGATTAAAATCCATAGATTTCATCTCAGCTTTCATGGCTTCTGTCCAGAGGTTTGCATCAACATCCTTCATAGCTTCTTTGTAAGTATAAGGATCTCTATCATGTTCCATAGATTCTACCAAAAAGGTTTCCCCATTAGTTATGAATCTCTCAGGTTCATGTTTGATCCTTCCACTACGCCGAAGCCCCTTAGGTTGTTGTTGGGTTTTCTTTTCTACTCTGATTGGATCGGTTTCCAAAGGAACATTCGATATGACCAAGTCACTTGACATTTCCTCAAGCACCATTTTGCTACGAGGCTTAAAGTCGTTCATGTAACTTTCCTCAAGGAATGTTGCATTCGTTGAAACCACGACTTTATTTTCCTTGGGGTTCTAGAAATAACCCCTTTTGCCCCTCTCGGATAACCTACAAAAATGTACACTTCTGAACATGCTTCCAACTTGTTCGCTTCCTTGTCCAGGACATGTGCAGGACATCCCCATATGCGAATATGGTTCAAAGATGTCTTCCTGCCCATCCATAACTCGTGAGGAGTTTTAGGAACCGACTTTGTTGACACGTTATTCAGAAGATAACATGCAGTTTGTAAAGCATATCCCCAGAAAGATATAGGCAATGTCGAATAACTCATCATGGACCGTACCATGTCCAACAAGGTCCTATTTCTTCTTTTAGCTACACCATTCTACTGTGGAGTGCAAGGTGCAAATAAATGGGATAGAATGCCATTCTCTAATAAGTATCCAGTGAACTCATCAGAGAGGTATTCTCCACCTCGATCGGATCAAAGTGCCTTTATGGGGTTACCCAGTTGCTTTTCCACTTCAGCCCGAAACTCCTTGAATTTATCAAAAGTTTTGCTCTTGTGGCGCAATAGGTACACATAACCATATCTTGAGTAATCGTCGATAAAAGTGACGTAATACTCATACCCTCCTCTTGCCTTGAGGTTCATGGGACCACAAGCATCACTATGCACAAGTTCAAGAACATCTTCAGCCCTATTGCCTTTAGACCCAAATGGTCTTTTGGTCATTTTGCCCTCCAAACAAGATTCACATTGGGGTAAGGACTCAACCTTTAAAGAACTTAAAGGTCCATCCTTTACCAACCTCTGTATCCTGTTAAAGCTAATGTGACAAAGTAGTCGTAAATGCCAAAGATATGTCTCATTAGAGTGAGAAGTTTTAAGCCTTTTAGAGTTATTAACAACTTCAGTGTTTAGCAGTGAGTCCATCTTAGGTTTGATAAAATATAATTATTTTGCATCCATCCATCACAGATAAAAGACTTGTTTTTACGAATCACAACTTTATTATTAAAAGAAACTGAATAAGAATCCTTAAATAAACAAGCAACAGAAATAAGATTCCTCTTAAATTGAGGAACATAAAAACAGTCTCGCAAAAATAAACTCCTATAACTATCAAAATAAAGATGGACGTCTCCCACTGCTTCAGCCAACACTAGTGTTCCATCACCCATCCTCAACGTGAAGCTTTCATTTAGAAGACTTCTCGTTTTCTTGAACCCCTGCAGAGAAACACACACATGATTAGTTGCTCCAGAATCTATGACCCAGTTGTCACTGGATTCCTCAACCAGACATGCTT
>NW_010363902.1:54336-54902 GCF_000414095.1 Morus notabilis | reverse complement strand
TCTGTCAGGGTTATATTCTGTCTAGCGCTCAAATTGAACGTTTCCCTAAACGGAATATACTCCTTCGACAGAGTCTCAAAGATCATGGTCAATTGAGACTCAGCATCGATGTCGGCCCCATTGGTCTGAACTTCAGCCAAATAGCCCATCACCTTCAGCATATGTTCCTTTATGGAAGACCCAGCCTTCTGTCTGCAGTTAATAAGGTTACTAAGGGCTTCCCGACGTTTTTCAGCGGCTTGGCCACCGAACATGTCCTCAAGATTATCCATAATCTGACGAGCAGTTATGTAATCTTCATGTTGTGCTTGTAGCACAGTGGACATGCTCGCCATCATATAACAGCGAGCCATATCGTCAGAGTCCTTCCAGCGTTGATACGATACGAAAACCTCATTAGGAGCATCAACAGGTGGCTCCGTAGGACAAGGTGTATTCAGTACGAAATTTAGTTTCTCAAAGGTTAGGACGATCTTTAGGTTCCTTTTCCAATCGGTAAAATTCTCGCCAGTTAAATTGTGTTTATTAAGTATCGACGATAATGCGCTAGAAGACATTTTGATCTA